>NC_048300.1:176486075-176785918 GCF_013100865.1 Trachemys scripta elegans
TTTTTTGCTTTGCAATGATAAGGTGCAAGGTAATATTACAGATATAAAGCAACAGAGAGGCCTGTGGCACCTTTAAGACTAACAGATGTATTGGAGCATAAGCTTTCGTGGGTGAATGCCCACTTCGTCGGATGCATCCAACGAAGAGGGCATTCACCCACGAAAGCTTATGCTCCAATACATCTGTTAGTCTTAAAAGTGCTACAGGACTCTCTGTTGCTTTATATCTGTAATATTACCTTGCACCTTATCATTGCAAAGCAAAAAATCTGGAGATCTTCCTTTTCAATAAAAGTAACTATAAGAGTATTTAGGGGCTTACATGTTTAAAATTAAGCAGTATGGGCAGGTTGAGCAGGGTGCCTGAAACCAGCAGCTCCTGAGTTCTACTCTAAGCTTGGAATTCCATTCATGGAAGTGGAAAGCAGAACAGGGCACCTCCAGGTTCTCTGTTCTCTACTGATTTTTGTATTCCATATCCACCCATAGCTACTTTGAGTCTCATTTAAAAACAAACAAACATGTATTTCTGTGTGTGAATTAGATTATCTCCTCATCTGTTGTTTATAATCTACATTTCTCTTTGTCTACTCTTTGTCACTGTTTCCTATTTTCTTGAATGTAAGATAAATATTACTTACTAGCATGTTCCAGTGGGATGCAAAGGACACCTGGAAAATCACAGTGTTTGCTAACAATCACTTTTCAGTTGTTGGATTTACTGTTAGGGGGCTGACAATTGCTGCTGATTATGGAAGCATTAGGTAAAGAAACTGGTGAGAGTCGAGAGAAAGAAAGTCCCGATTTAGATTTTCCCTATTTGTGTCCCTCTCCCCCCCCCAACATATAATGTAAGTAATTTGGCATGTATCTGAAATAGTTCATGATATGTGTTTACTCTTAGTAACATTGCCAGCAGCAAGAACTGGGATCTTCACAGTTGCTGAGTCTTGGTCCATGTAATCGTCATAAGAACTCACTGACATTCACCGTATCTTCTCCCAAACTAAAGTCAAAGGGAGATGTTTAATTAAGAAGGGTTTAAATATTTATTCTGAGAGGGGAGAGTCATCTAACACGGTCGATTATCTCAGCTAACAATTGAATAGCTGTGGCTTTGCTTCAAGGTGAAGCTTTGGATTTGGACAGAATTGGAGACGTTGGGATGTTACTCAACAGCTGGCATGGAAACCGGATTCAGTAAAACTTCCTTTGAACTTTTATTTAAAGGGGTTATTAACACACTAGGGAAGGGGGGGGGGGGAAGGTGGTGCAATTTACCCCACAAACTCAAGTGTGCCTTTTTAAAAGTAGGGATATGTATGTACAATGTATGCTCTGAGCCTAGGATTCCTTTCTTCCTGCATACAAATACAAAAAGGCCTATGTTTTCTACTCCCTTATATTTATGGATTAACCTTCCACCACTGTATCATTTGTATAACCCTGTAGATCGGGGTATCAGTTCAGTACTAATAAACAAGTAAGATGCACAGTGGTTTACAAGCAAGGGCATGTAACTTAGCAACAAAAACATCTCTTTTGTTCCATAATTGGTGCCGTTGTTGAATCTCTCTATGTAGCTGCATGTGCCAGTATGAAAGCGGTCAATGAAAGGCCAGCGGAAGAGGTGGGAATGGCCGTCTTCTTCTCCATGTGAGTCTGTACAGCCAACTGACAGCATCTCACACTCCACTAGCTGCTACCCAGAAATTGCTTGGTGTTGATCGTAGATTCCTCCACTTTGATGTATAGAACAAGTGCACATGAATGTAAAGGGAACAGCCACAGAGGGAATTAAAAACTGACTCTTCAGTCATAATGGACTGCAGACCTATTCACTAAGTGAACAGCAGCTCTTCTTTGACAATAAGAGCTCTTAACACATACTGAGTCATCAGTACACGCCACAATCTGAATGCCATTGCTCTGTTTCCTATTAGTGGCAGTGCTATCCAGCAATTAGGTACTGCACAAAAGACAGTTAAGAACTGCCAGATATTGGACTTCTGCATAGGGTAGTTCCAGTTACTTCACATCAGTGCTAGATATAAACTTACTGGCTGAAATCATTGGCTTTGTACAGCACTAGCTAGATACAGTATTAGGAACAGTACAGCTAGAGCCTGCATTCTTCTTCTTGTTCTTCCTGAGCATCACAGCTGATGTGCTTTTGCATAAGAGGGGTGCAGTAAATGTCGAGTGAAACAATACACAGCCCTGCTTCTGCATATCTGCAAATAGTAAGTAGAAAAGTATTTGCCTAGGCAGATGCACAGAGAACACCCTGCATCAGTGTCTTCTCATTTATACCAGCAGGGCTCTAGCTCCTCTGTTGATCTTTTCTGTGGCAGTATGGCACAGGAAGAGAGACAGCCAATCAGGTAGTTATGTCCTAATCCACTGAGGACTTCATAGTTCAAAACCAACACTTTGAAACCTCACCCTGAGATTCACAACCAGTCAGTGCTGATTATGGAGCATTGGTTGAATATGCTTGCAATAAAAAGTTCCACTTATCAATCACTGTCACATTCATCTCTGCTTCAGTGTCTGGGGGGTTTTAAAGTGTAGTCCTGCCACAGGATGACTGGCCCCTTAGGCTTGAGAGCCCAAGCTGCAACTCGAGTCACAACATCCATGCTGCTATTTTTAGTGCACTAGCTTGAGCCCCGCTAGCACGAGTCTGTCTACCCGGACTGGGAGACACGATCCCAGGTGTAGTGTAGACATAGCTTTCAGGGGAAATGGGTCTCAGTCCACCTCGGACAAGCTTAACTCATTGTCCCAGATGGGGAAAAGGATCAGGATGTGACTGATGGGTCACGTGCCCCAATCACACTTCTTAAAAAGGAAAGGCAAGGGGGCATGCAGAGAGTGAAGGAACTGTGACCCAGGTCTGGGAAGGAGGGCTGGTGACTCCCTATCTAAGGCAGTGGGACACTGAACTGGGGTTCGGGCCTGGAGAGTCAAACTCCTGATTGGTGAGAGAGTTACATTGAACTGTGACCAGCACTTGGAAGGAGATCTGGGAAGAGAGACACTGAACTGGAATGGGAGCTTGGAGGGCTAATGTATATAAGGACTAAATACACTCGACCTAGAAGGGGAGTGTTTTAATTACCTTTGGGAGAGCAATGTGGAGTTCTTGTGGAGTCCAAGAAGGAAAACTAAGGCAGGGTGCTGCTTAGTCTTCTGTGGACATGAGGAGCACTTGGATGACTGTCACCCTGTTAGAAGCCCCGTAAAGTTCACTGCAGTACACGTCTCCATTCCTTATAGCTCCACTTGGATTTCCTATAGCAAAGAGAATCCATCCATGTGTATGGAAATCAGTTTATAGTCTTTTCACACAGCAGCTTTGGGAAAACTCCATTCCTTGATTTGTGTTTGTCCTGGCCTTCCCTGTGTGCGGTTACTGCTGTAGAAAAGTATTAATAGCTTCATTTCATATAAACATAAGTAATTTCCAAACACTTATGTAGTGGACTAAAGTGTACCTGGTATTTAAAAACAAAAATCTGAACCAGTTCCTGCAAGTGTTTTGTATTCAGTAAAGATATTAAAATGTAGTTAATTGCAGCTAAAGAGTGTTCAACATAGCTTTCTAATTCTCCACATTCCCTCTTATTCTGCAGGGTTTCCTTTCAGTAACTTACTTTCTCATGCTACTGTGTATTCTTTTCATGAGGGTTATAGAAGTACTGGGCCAGATGGAAAATTTGGCATTTTTAGGTTGAGAATTCCTCATCATGTTTTCTAATGCAGGGCTGTGTTTTCAAGGCAAAATTAAGCCCATAAGGTATTCTGTTCTCCTATACAATGCTTGGAAACAGAGAACATCTCAGAGGTTCAAAGATAGCATACAGAATAGTAAACCAAAACAATCACATTTGGACTTATATGTAAATAAACTATCACTTAGAACAATGTATTTTACACTTAAATCTCGCATATTAAAGTATGTCAGACACTCAAGGTTAAGTCGATTTCAAAAGTAAGCATAGCAGGTAGCAAAGGAATACAGTTCATAAATCCAGCTACGCAATTCATACATATCTATTTTTGAAGTGTCTGGTATCTGTATGTAGTATATTAAATTTTAAAAGTTTCAGTGAAAAATAGAGAAGACTATCTTGATACAAAATTCAGTACTTACTTTGTTCTCCACTGTGAATATAGTCCATTACTAGTTCCTCTTGAGTATTGAATCATTATGTTATAGATGATCATAGGCGAAGATACTGTGTTTTGTTTTGAGTTTTGTAAAATGTCATAGGCTAGTGTTTTTGCAAAACCAAACTCAAATTCTGGGATGGTTCAGATGCAGGTACCATTGTAGCTGAACCATGACGTTTCAGAGATTCATTTGTTTTGGCTCATCTATTCACATAACCAACATGTCATAAAAATAAGAAATATTGAAGAAGGTCAGCAATAGAGCTGACACCACTTTCAAAATACCTCCATGCTGTGTCTCATTTCTACCTATAGCTAAATAATTATTCCAGTTTCAAGTGGTGTATACAAATAGAGGTAACATGTGCCTCAGTGTTTGTAAATTCTCTGTGTCCCATAAGCATTTCTATGGACTTTTTTTGTGTCTTTGATTTTTTCCAAAGTCTTTTTAAAGTAAAGTGCTGCTATCTTACTTAAGGCATATATTTTAACAATTGTCAACATTTATTGCAGGTGCTATAGTGGCATAAAATGATCTAAATCTTGGAATGTAAGTTCTACTGTGTAATATAGGAAGACAAGACAAAATAACAAGCATAATAGGATAGTATTGCATAATGTAGGAGGTTAAGGTTGTGATGTTCACAATATGTACAATGTTGTAGCAGAAAGGAGATTCACTTCAGATTTTTGAAGGTATGAGTTAGAAACAGACTAGAATGACTATATAAATAGAGCCCCTCCCCCGACGTTGTGACTCAAGCCTTCTCTCTGGTGCTTACTACTTGGAGTGGCTTCTTCCTTCTCCTCACGTGGGTTGGGTCCTGGGTTCTTTCTTGTGATGCCTAGTGCCTCTCTACTTCCTGTGCTTGAGACACAAGGGGTGTTCTCACTTGGCAAATCACTGCTGGCAAGGAGTATAAAACCCAACACACAAGAAACAGTAAAGTACATCAACACAAACCCCAGCAAAGAAACGCCACACCCAGCAATAATAATAAATCAAAGGGGGACTTTACTGCGAGCAAGAAAATAGGATGTGGGAAGGAAAGGTTAAAAATTATCTAATAAGCACTAAAACATTACAAATTTCCCACCTCCAAACATTCCCCACTCTTCCCAACCCCCAGCTCCCTCCCTGGCACCTTCCCAGACAGATGGTACACTGGGAACGAGCCTGGAGATGAGTGCTGCAGCGCTGTGAACCTTAGCTGGTTTAAACAAAAATAGAGTCCCCTTCCTGCGGTTTCTCCCCTGGGTGGGGCAAAGACTTCTCCTGGCTCCCTGATCTGGAGTCCTGTGGGGGTCTTGGCTGGCTCTTTGTAGCCAGTGCTGGGTCAGATCTCTGCCACTGTCGATGCTGATCTTCAACAGGGCTGGAAGTACCGGACCCATGCACTATGTGTCACAGCAATTCAAAAGCTCCCTATGTGGGGAAACTGTTCTGCTTCCCTCAGCTCCCAAACGCAAAGCTCAAAACTGAAACAAAAACTAGTCCCATTGCCTCTGAGTCAAGCTGTCCCCTCCCACTGTGGCGCTGAGCAGCCTTGACTCCTCGTTAGCCCAGCAAGCCCCATGCAGAAGCATCCTTATGGCCTGTTTCAGATCCATTCTGTCCCCAGCACAGACTTCAAGCATGCTGGGAAAGGGCATCAGAGGGCTCTGGTAGTCACTGTTGTAGGACCTATCAGGAATGGTAGTAAATGGGTAGGGGCTGGCTCTGCTATCCTAGGTCAAGATGGTGAATGTTTGTCTTGTCTTATCTCTAAATACTCCTAGCTTTCTTGAGGGAGAATGAAGGAGGTTGTACTTCTAATATACTAAATGCATTCAATCTCAGACCATGCCCCTGAGATTTAATGATAGAAATCGTTTGTTGAGAAGAGTGAGAAATTACTTTGAGCATTTAATGTGCCTGGTATTTTATCTCTAATCTGCAGGATTGAAAATAAAAGGATGTTCCCTTTTCTTATTTCATTGTCTCCTGTACTATCTGTCTGTTTTATGTAATGCTTTTTGTATTTTTGCTCAACAAATTTTCATGTCAAGTATGAGCCTGTTGATTCTAGTCTTTTCCTTACTAGAACAAATGCTGTATCATGTTAAAAAGCCCTAGGAGTCTGAGAAATTGGGAAATTATTCAACTGAACTGTATAGATGTGCCTAATATTTGCACACACACAAAAAATGAAACTACTCAACATTTAATTTATTTTTTCCATTAACTATTATGAAAGTATTCCCTGTGGGGAAAAATTCCCATTTGTCAAGGAGATTTTAATACTGCAAATATTGTGTACAAATAAGCATGTTCATTTGGGAATGAGGGTGGTCGTGCATTAATTATTTGTGCCAGAAATGTTAACCCATCCTTGCTATACATAAACACATTTACTTAGTGGGAATGCAGGGGGAGGAAATTTAATGTAAAGATTCTAAACAGATAACAAATCTTGTTTCTCTTTCTCTGTTAAGAGAGAACCCAGCAATTTTTCAATTTAGGGTCCAGATACATAGACAAGTTTAATGTTCCTTCTTGTGGAGATGGGGACAGGATAAAATGTTACATTTCCTAAAGCTTCTTAAGTTTGCTTAACTCCTAAGTATATCCTAAAAGGGATCCTACCCTGACCTAAGTGACCAATCACATAGACCAAATATCAAATTCTGAATATGAAATATTGTAAGGCACACAAACTGTGAACAGTTCTCTAAAACACCAAGGCCCAAATAGGTTCATAACAAAACAACATATAGGGCAATCACGTATAACAAATTCACAATTGTCAAAATTACAACAGGTTTACACAATTCTTGAACAGTAAAAGGCTGCATCCAAAGAATGAATCTTTGCAACAAACAGTTTGATCTATTCAAATTGCCATTAACTATTATAGTAGCACTGGGAGAATTTTTTCTATAGAAAGTTTTTTTTGGCAAAATTGCAGAATTTACTACACCAAAATGTTTTGTGAATTTTTGTCAATTTCACAAAATTGTTCATGTCAAATTTTACCCCAAAATGTAATAAGTCAACATTTTATTCATCATTTTAAAATGAAATCTTTATTTTTTAAAATTCAGAATTACTTTTCTTTTCACAAAATCCTTCAATTTTATTTTACAATTTTTAAAAAGGCTTGAAACAAAAACAAGGTTTTGTTTGACTCCAAATAACATTTTTTGACATTTTTGATTTGCCAAAAATTAAAAAAAAAATAGTTTTGGGTTGACCTGAAACTTTTTGTACTTATTATTTTTCAGATTTACTAATGAACCAAAGAATCAGTTACTCACAGAACTCTCCATTGCATATTTCATGAGACACATGCATTTGGCAACTCTGTCTGCATTCCTGTAAACCAGCTATGTTACAAGGCATTCCGTGGAGCTGCTGGAATGGCTGCAATCACGGCCTCTATTTCCCTCACTTCTCCCCCTGCTGGATCATAGTGGAGAAGGAGTAGTGGAGAAGGGGGGTAAGCAACAGCAGCAACCATAAGAACACAGGTAGGGGTCCAGCACTGATGCCAGGTTCTCCCAGCTTCCTCCTAGACAAGACACCCACCAACCCAAGCTCCCCCAGGCAGCCTTTTTAGTTCTCCCAGAAAACCCCTTCAGTTCTCAGCTTCTTCCCACCACCAAATGTCCCTCTAGCAGCCAGATTCCCACAGGCACCCACACCTAGCCCTCAACTTCCCTGCAGCTGTCCAGCACCCACCTAACCCATCATCCCCTCTCCCCAGAAACACATCAGGATTTCCAGATACCCTCCAGCACTCACTCATCCATCTTCCTTCCTCCAGAAATCCCAGTGCTGTCCACCATCCATCCATCTACACAATCCAGATATCTTCTGGTACTTACCTGTTCAAATGGCCTAGCAGTCACTTCAGACTCCCTCACATCGGTTCCACCCATAGCTGCCAAGTTTAGTGCAGTTCCATGTCCTGTCCCATCCACTGCTTGCAGCAGGGTGTGTTCATTATAAGCTGAAGCTTATGATCATATGCAAATAAATTATAAAATATATAAATACTAATCTGCATAACATAGTACACAAAAGTCTTAATAAAACTTGGCAGCTATGCCATTAATTGATCCTTAATGAGTGATACCCTTAAAGTTCTAAAATTTTGAGGCTTTTATTTGTTAGATGAGTTACAACTCTTGTGCTGATTTGTGTGGATTTTTCATACTCTGTCATGTCTCACTTTATCTCTAGGCATTCACCTCACTTCAAACCATGCCAATACTGCTTCAAAAGTCTTTCTACATCTACTTTGCTTTGAACAGAGTTAGACACTTCCTGTGCTTTGGAGCCTACAAGTGCGTGGGTTAAAAAATAAAGCTACCTTCTGCCTGCCTTCTGCCTGCCCAGTGACTCTCAGTGCCTTAATATAAAAGATGATTATGCAATGTGTTTTCCATGAGGTTTGGTTCAGTCTAAGATACTCAGTGATTTGTGGGGTGCAGGTGGCAGCTTTTCTTCTGCTAGAATCTCTCAGTCTTTCACCCAGCCTAGCTGGAAGTGAAACTTTTAAAAGTATATGTGTATTTGTTCTCTGTTACACTCACGAGGTCAAATTCTTGACTGCAAGCTGATACAAATTCCTTGAACTCAATAGAGTTACCCCATTGTAAATTTGTCCCCGGTTGTGAACTGAACTGAATCAATCAACTAGTCTTTTGCTAGCAAGTATCCAAGAAATGTCCAGCTTACTCTCTGGTGTTTAATCTGGGCTTCTATATTGTATGACACATCAGCTATGGTGTGTTTAAAACATCCCTTCTTCTTGAACCTATTATCTACTACAGCAAGAAACAGATATGGGATCATCTCAAGCTACATGAGTCCTCCAGCAAATGTTAATGTAGCTAGAGTATTGGACAATGATTATGATCGGAAGCTCAAAGAAAAATAACCATCTTGGCATAAGCATTTGTATATCTAATGAGATTATTTCTGGTCTTATGGATGTTCCATTAGTTTAAACCTTTTTTTTGTTGTTTAAAAAAGAGAATGTGTTTATTTGTTTCATTCCCCGTTCCTTGAGTTTCCCCTCTTCATCCTACATGCTTGTAAGGTCCAAGTTTTGAATAGATTTGCTGACATATAACGTGTAATAACAGAATGCCCATTCTCCCTGCCCCTTTTCATAGATGTGTTGTATTATGGAGTGACAGCAGTCTGATTCCCCCTCCCTCTCTTTTTAAAATCCACTGTTGCTATACAAATTGTTAGATTTGATCTAGGACTGGAGATGAACATTTGAAGCAAACTGAGCAAAAACAGGTGGTGTGGCCTTGTGGATTGGGCATTGAACTGGGAGTCAGGAAACCTTGGTTCTATTTCTGGTTCTGCTACTGACCTATTGTGTGACCTTGGGCAAATCACTTCAGGCCAGGTCCATAAAAGGGACAGACTCGATGTTTCAATGCCCTCCTCTTATGTGTCCTGCTGTCTATTGGAATCCACAGTCCTGAGTTAGGCACCCAGAACCCTTATACAAGCATGGGGAGAGGTAGGTGCCTAAGAAAAAGATTGAAAAAAGCTGGCAAGCCAATAGAAGATGCTGAGAAGAGGGGTTTGACCTTTGCTCCACCCCTCAAAGAGACGTAAGTGCCTAACAGGAAGTGCATCCCACCACTTGGGATTCACAGCTGTGAGCCCTCTTCTGGAGTTAGGCACTAAGCTGCTTAGTCTTGTCTCACATAAAAATGATGATGAGGAGGTGCCCCTTTTATACCCAGTTATAAAGCATTCACTCAAGATGTGGGAAACCTGAGTTCAAATCCCTACTCTGCCTGATGTGGACCAGGAACTTGAAACTCCATTGCAGGTAAATACCCTAACCAGTGGGCTATAGGATAATTTGGGCTGGGGGCTCTCTCAATCTCTCCTGTTCAAACTGCCACTTTGTATGACATACTTAAATAGTTATTGGAGCAGGGACAGGAACCTGGGTCTTCCAGATGAGCGTGCCAATCACTGGGCAACAGAGTCATTCTCACTCTCTCGCTGGTCCAATTACCATTTACGTATTTTATACAAAGTGGAACAGTTTGAACATGAGAGATTGAGAGAGCCCACCCTAAAATACCCTAAAACCCAGTGGTTAGAGCAGTCACCTGAGAGGTGGGAAACCTGGGCTATATACATTTATAAATGCCCATATGAAGAAACAAATATGTTCAGGTCTTTACACACTATAGCCACAAACTGTAATATTTACAGTTTCACCAGTGGTTCAGTTTTCCCCCCAGAGGTTCAACAACATTAGTTTCTTGCCGATCAGTGTGGATTTTGCTAGTTTTCAATAATATTAATCTATGTAATAATTTCTGAAATTTAGTAGTTAATTTCCCTGACTAATACAAAATAAGTGTGTGTTTTCTTTTTACCTGGATATGTTTGTGGCAGTTGCTCTGCTCTTACTCAGCATGCCAGGAGCTGAGAGAAGTTCTTGAAAGCCTATAATCAGCAGGCCTTCGTTAAAGCCTGTCAAGGATCATGAAAAGGGTTCTGTTTTTCACACATCTTGATGACCGCTGAAAGCTTATAGCCAGAGTTAGCAAAAGGAGGTGGTATGAAAGAATAGCTGTCACAGAAACCTCTCTAGGTTGTTTCCTCAATTTCTCTGGTACTTATAGATATTTAACTTCTGGCTGTGCAAACATTTCAGAGCTTATCATTTTATCAACAAAATTATTTTTTGTGAGATGTACTACTTCAAAAAGTATACTTACTTCAATGGGAGTTGCGAGTGCTCATCGTCTCTGAAAAATCAGGTAAATTATTTAAGTACCTAAATGTGGATTTCCATGGCTGACTTTAAGTACCATGCTTGACACTTTTGTCCAAGCCTATATCATATTGAAACACATCCTTATTTATTTCAATATGAACTAAGATGAATCCTTAGTTCATGTGTTGGGTGCTGAACCTCTGTCTAATCTAATCTGTCTGGTTTAGGTTATTACATGGTGCCAATTTCCATATTAATAAAATAATATGGAAAAGTGCATAAACAGTGAGGCACAAAGCTTACAGATTATACAAAAGATTATTCAAGATAGTTAAGTCCAAAGCTGACTACAATGAGTTACAAAGAATCTCACTAAACTGGGTGATTCGGCAACTAAATGGCAGATGAATTTCAATGTTGGCATGTGCCTTGTAATGTACATTGGAAAAAAAACAATCCGAACTATACATACAAAATGATGGGGTCTCAATTAGCTGTTACTGCTCCAGAAAGATCTTGGAGTCATTGTGGATAGTACTCTGAAAACATGTGTTCAATGTACCGTGACAGTCAAAAAACTTACAGAAAGTTGGGAACCATAGGAAAGGGACAGATAAAAAGACAGAAAATATCATGCAACTATATAAATCCATGGTAGTGCCACACCTTGAATAGTGCATGCAGCTTTGGTTACCTCATCTTTAAAAAGATATATTAGAATTGGAAAAAGCACAGAGAAGGGCAACAAAAATGATTTGGCATATGGAGAGATTACAAAGACTGGGACTGGTCATCTTACAAAAGAGATATCTAAGGGGGATATGATAGAGGTCTATACAATCATGGAAAATATGAATAAGGAAGTGTTATTTACCCCTCACATAACACAAAATCAGGGGTCACCTGATGAATTAATAGGCAGCAGGTTTAAAACAAACAGAAGGAAGTACTTCTTCACACAACATGCAGTCAACCTGTGGAATTCATTGCCAGGGGATGTTTTGAAGGCCAAAAATGTAACTGGGTTAAAAAAAGAATTAGATAAGTTCATGGAAGATAGGTCTATCAATGGATATTAGCCAAGATGGTCAGAGTGCAACAATGTGCTCCAGGTATCGCTAAACTTGGCCTGGATGACTGGAGATGGACTACTCAATAATTATCCTGTTCTGCTCATTCTCTGTGAAACAGGTAGCACCTGCCATTGTCAGAAGACAGATACTGGGCTATATGGATAGTTGGTCTAACCCAGTATGGCCATTCTTATACTATATTGTGTCAGTATACTAAACAGAGTAAATTGGATGTTGAAAAAAAACTTGGCAGAGCAGTTTGTATCTTAAAAGTCCTTCAATATTTTCATATTTACTTTGCCTAGCATACTAATTTACAGGTGTTTGAAGACTGGGAACACCAAACTGGGAGGGGATTTGTTTAGGGTAACTCAGACCATCTGTACGCTAACGGGACTATATCAAACAGCTATGGTGCCGTAACTATCCTGGTATAACCCTGTGTTGTAGATGCAGCCTACAGCATCAGAAGGAGCATTTCTGTAGATGTAGGAACACACCGTTGATAGCTAGGTCAATGCAAGATTTGTTCAATTGACCTAGCCACATCTGCCCCAGGGATTAGGTCAGCATAGCTATGTCACTCAGGGACGTGGGATGGATTTTTTACACCCCAACCGCATTAGCTACATCAACCTGAATGTTAAGTGTAGAGCAATCCTCAGGTGGTATATCTAGAAATTAAACAATGGAAAAATTAGGATGACGAGACAGAAATATCTTAATATTGAAGTCTGTGAAGATGTGGAATAATCTTCCAAGGAACCCAAAAAAGCCCTCTTGTTTGAGTAATTTAAAACTGGACTAGACAAATCACTGGAAAATATACTCTAGGGAACAATCTGCAGAGTCAAGAGAATAGATTAAATGGGAACTAAGAAGTTATTTCAGTTTGCAGGTGTATTTATTTATGAGCTATTCCTTATTTATAGAAACACTATACTTGTGAGGAGCCGTGTGACACCAGCCATGTCTACACTGCAAACTTTAGTCAACCCAAATTACATCATCACTGATGTCACTGATGTTTTTATATTTTTCGGGTATGTGCATATTGGCTGCTTGCAATGGGTGCTGAGTATATTCCCCAGGAGTGCTTGTGTTGATGTAAAGTGCAGTGCACCATGGGTAGTTATCACAGGGTGCCATGCGTTGCTGTCCAGTACAATGCCTTTTGGGACATTTTCATAGTGTTTTGTGGGATCGTAACTATCCATACACAGATTTATGAGAGCTTGAGGAGGGGAGGGATCAAGCTTCCAGCCTGCAACTTTCCCTATCCGATAATACATTCCACATCCCATAATTTTTGTTTAAAAAATGGCACATCCCACAAAACTGCATAGTGTTTTTCCATCTCTGCCATCTCTGCCAGACGCATGGAGCCCAGAGAGTTCAGCACTATTCTCATAAACATTGCAAATACATGACATACAATTCTCCTGTGTTTGCAGACCTTTGGGAAGTACCGCAACAACAGGAATTACAATGAGGAAGAGGAGTACATCTTTGATGAGAGTTTGTTGATGGACATAGAGCAAAAAAATTCCTGGTAGCTGGTGACGGAACAGCTGCAGATGGTGGAGTGCCACGTCTGGGCCTGAGAAATTAGCTCTGACTGGTGAGATTGCATTGTTATGCAGATTTGCATGATGAGCAGTGGGTGCAGAACTTTTGAATGTGGCCCCATTCATGCCCCATTTCTGAGTCTGTGTGCCAAGCTTACCCAAGCTCTGCAGCACAGGGACACCTGAGTGAGAGCTGCATTGATGGTAGAGAATTGAGTGGCAGTCACACTGTGGAAACTTGCTCTGCCAGGTTGCTACCAGTCAGTGGGAAATTATTTTGGAGTTGGAAAATCCATGGTGGTGGCTGCTGTCAAGTAAGTGTGTAGGGCCGTTAATCAGCTCCTGCTCTGCAGGACTGTGACTCTTGGCAATGTTCAAGAAAGAGTGGATGGATTTGCAGCAGTGGGGCTCCCTATCATCCCAAACTGAGGTGGGATGATAGGGATATGTATGCTACCTATTTTAGCACCAGCCCACCTTGCTACTGAATACATCAACAGAAAGAGATTAGTTTCCATGGTTATGTAAGCACTAGTGGCTCACAATGGATGCTTCACTGATATCAGTGTGGGTTGGCCAGGAAAGGGTGCAGGAAAACTTGCATCTTTAAGAACACAGGACTCTTCAGAAAGCAGGGACATTCTTTCCCAAGTGGTCGATTACCACTTGATGTGGTAACACCAATTATGATCCTGGGGGACCCAACCTACCCCTTGCTCATAAAGCCGTAAATTGGCCAGCTGGACAACGCCAAGGAAAAATTCAACTACTACCAGGTTAGTAGGTGCAGAATGATGGAGGAATGTGCTTTTGGTAGACTAAAAGGTCACTGGAAGTGTTTACTCACTATATTAGATCTCAGCAAGAAAAAACATCCTAATGGTTATATCTGCATGTTGTGTATTGCCTAATATATGGGAGGAAAAGGGGAAGGCTGGTGCCAGAGTGGAGAGGTGAAGTGGAGCCAGAGACCAGGCCTGTTACAAAAGCCCAACGTGGAGCTATGCATTTTGAAGAGGTTCTAAAAGTTCATTTTCACAGTCAGGGACAGTAGTGTTCTGTCTTGCTGTCCTGAGACAATGTCCGTCTTGTGTAATTTAAATAATGCATTTTTTTAGTTTTGCTTGCTGGTCACTATTCTGTAGGGCCTGCTGCAAATTATAAATACTGCTGGTCCTGGAGGTATAAATTGTGTGGTGCTTGCTGTAAATTTTAAAATATGTCTGGGTGCTCAAATGTATGTATAATTTCACATCACTCCCACTGAAGTCAATGGGACTATTTATGTGAGGAAAGATAATTGTGTTCTTAAGTATTTTCCCATACACACAATTATACTAGTGTTTTCCCAAACTTTTGAAAGCTAGGCCTCCATGTCAAATTCAACCCCCCTTCAACACTATCATTTGTTGCTAAAAGCCTATCCATATTAATGGATACATCTTACACGCCCTCCTCTCTAGACCGCCATACCCCATGCTCCAACAGATCTGCTCCACACTTTGCAAAATGCTGAGTTACATGATTGCCATATGCAAGTGCTGATTTGTGCAAACAAAATAGGATGCATACATTTTGTGTAGGTGTACCATTGTGCCTTCCTTTGAAAAAGTTGTCCTTTATATAAAAAGGTTGCAATCTGGAATGTATTCTTTAGGGACAAATTTTCAAAGGCTGCTATAAGTGTGCCTGTTAAAATAAATAAATAAATAATCAACATTTGTACATTGTTCTGGACAGTTGGGCGCACAAGTCACATAATGGTGCATTAAGACCCTGTTTCTATATGTAATTTCTTCCTGGCAGAGTCAAATGTAAGTTTCTGTAGGTACACTTTTTCACTTTCCTTTCAAAATCTTTCTACATTTCTCCTATGTATAGCTTATAAAATTTAACCACATTCAATTCTATACTTACAATTAATTCTTTTTCTAGTCTACTTCCATTTAATTCCATTTCCCCTGTTCTATGCGCAAACTTTTTTTTACAAGGAATCTAACATTTCTTGTATAAGATTATAGGTTCTGTTTTAGATTGCACTCAGCGAGCCCTTTTGTCCTTTAATGTAGTTATTACTTTCTGCAGAATTCTGTACAAACTCAGACCCTATTCTTTTCCTGCTGTTCTGTAACTTGCTAAATCTATTATAATAAAAGCCCTACTTCAAATATATCCTTAATATACAACAATTCAATAGACCAACACTTTAAAAGATTTTAACCTCCCACAAAAAGTACTTCTACGATTTCACTTCAGATGTGTTGCAAAGGAGAAATGTGCAGTATGAAAACTGAACGACTGACTTTTAATTGATTTACTAGTAAAACCAGTATAAGGTTCTGATCATTGTCCCTTCAAGTGTGTTTCTGTGTCCCCATCTATGATTCATACATTACCATATCTTTGTAACCAAGAACTCTGACATGCATTGCACAGATGATGATTAGCATTGTCAAGTCACTGGAAAGACTGAAGAAAGGATCTTGGAGATAACATTGAGCTAGGGTAAGTGTTGAAGACTATGAATGATATGATGCATGTCTTTTATCGGCTAGTGTATGTGAGAATCATAAAGCAGAAACTTCTTATGTTTAAAAAGACTTATAATTCATTGTCAGAAGTTAGAGACAAGGACTCCAACTTTTATTACTCTGTACTTTAATATAACCATTATTCTCTGCAATTTAACTCACACAGTACTAAATGCAGAGCTTAAAATATTATACAATACTGATTTGGGAAAATTGCTTTTTTGTCACTTAAATGTATTTTCATCATGTATTTGAAGAAAAGGAACATTTGCCTTTAATCTACAGAGATAGTTTCTGTACATAGTGAATGACATTAGGGGGGTTATATTTTCATTTTCAGGAAAATAAATCCTGAATTTCATACTTTGGGTGAAATCCTGGCCCCAGTGAAGTCAGTGGGAGCTGTGCCACTGGGTCACTGGGGATATCACCGTGTAAGGCAGGGAGCTATGCAGGCTTAACCCTGCCCCCCTACCCTAGGCAGAAGGAAGTGTCACAAGGATCCCTCCCTGCCCAAAGAGAGGTGATGCCAGAGACCTGACTGGGAACTCCTGGAGTGGACTACAGGGAAGAGGGGATGCAAGTGAATCTGAAACTGTGACTCCTTCTAGATAAAAGGCATGCAACTTCACCTTTCTCATTTCCTCACTTTTGTGTGCTTAGCTATACCACCTTAACATTCTCTTCACTTTGTTTTTTGCATGACATTCTAATATGTTTGACTGAAATTGTGATTTCATCATCTAGACTAAGTGTGCAGTATATAACACAGGAGACATGCAGCTGAATTGTTGAATGTTGTATTGAAATATTACTGTCTTTTTTTTTAAAGTGTTTACTTCTCCAGCCATTAGATACATCTTAATTATGGAAATTAAATGTTAGAAAAGACTCATGTACCTTAAACTATAAAATGAACAAACTTTAAAAAAAAATTAATTGACAAACAATACACATTTGTCATGTGACCACACAGGACAGAAGGATGTAAGTTCCACAATATTAGTCATATATTATTCATTTTCCCTTGAACCATATTAAAACGGTGCAAGAGAAAATAATAGATGCAAGGTTTTTTTTGTTTCATACTACTTTGTTAACATGATATTATACATCGGACCAATTGCAACTGCATTTTAACACTGCATATTGCTGTCTGTGATTATAGGAATATATGATTGATGTTATGCTCACCAGATATTACATGTTTTATCTATCTTCGGTGATGTGGTGCTAATCTGTGCAGGTGATATGGCATGTGGGTATAAAATAAAACATATTATCTTTACATTACAGTAAAGGGAATAATTAAAATATTAGATACATTTGGATTTAGTGCTACAGATATCCCGGCTGACCTGCAGGTTGTGTAAATCACTATAGTTCCTTTCACTTCAAGAGAGCTACAGCAATTTACACAAACGAAAGGAGGCTCTGGCCTGTTTTGCGTGGGTTTGCATGAGCAGGAAAGAAGCATAGATATTTCCCATTTTGAGTCCTTTATTCACAACAACCAGCACACAAGGTGTATAAGCACTATTCAGTCCTTAAAGAGCCTGACTATCTATGCTCACACAACCTGCAGGTTGCCAGTGAGTTTTTAAAGCATAGCCAGGCATAAAGCATGCAGGCTATCAGAGACATCTGGCAGCAGCCGCATGAGACTTCTGTGAAGTTCAAGATTCACGCTGTGGGCAACACATTGTTTATTGCATCTGGTTTTGTTTCTGGTGAATTGAAGTACATCACTGTTCCTGCTTTTTAAATGACTTGTGTGTGTAGCATTGTCTATCAGCTACAGTCTTACTAGATGAATACCTAACTGTATAAATAAATATATACAATTCGTGCATATGTTAATAGTATAAGTCAGTGGTTCTCAAACTTTTTTTTCTGCAGACCACGTGAAAATTGCTGAGGGTCTCGGCAGACCACTTAATAATCTTTCCAAATGTTGTTTGTATTGTTAGCTAACTATTGTAAAGTGCTTTGGATAAAAGCGCTATATAAAAAAACCCTTAATAATAATGAAAGTTTTTTTGTTCTACAAATAAAAGCATACAACTCATATTTTAATATCAGTAGTCTTACCTTTCTAATGCGATGGATGTGCCCTCTCTTCCCCACCGTGGCAGCCCACAAGCTAGGGCTGGGAAGGAGGGGGTCTCTCCCCCACCGCAGCAGCCCCCGAGCTGGGGCTGGGAAGGAGGGGGTCTCTCCCCGGCCACAGCAGCCATGGAACTGAGGCTGGGAAGGAGGGCCTTCTCTCCCCAGCAGCCGCAGCCCTAGAGCTGGGGAAAGTCACCTCTTTCTCTGGCCCCCACAGCCCGGCACATCCCAAATTGTGCCCCACCCCCACTCTTCTGACCCCACTGCCCCCTCCCACCTACCCCTTATTCACCCCAAGGTCACCACCTCACTTTACATGTGTGTCTTCTCCAGGATCCAGGCACTTAATTAGTGGAGCCACACCTGCGCGGCTCCACTAATTAGGTGGGTGGCCCTTCATTTTCTCGTGTGCAGCTGCCCAGGCGCGCACCTTAGAGGGAACTATCCGCAGACCACCTGAATGGAGCTCGCGGACCACAGTTTGAGAACCTCTGGTATAAATGTTTACATATTCAAACAGAACTGTAATGAGAAAAATTGTATTTCTTACCTACTTGAGAAATCCATTTGAAAACTTCATAAGGTCTGATAAATCGTGAATGGTCAAATTCCCTGGACAGTGCAACAATCCTAATACAGCATTACTTTAAACAGTATAAGCAGTAAGCACGTTAAAATTGTGCTGCAATGAACTCTGAGCCAGATTCTTTCCTACACAGATCACTGCTTGAGGCAGTTTCCATTACATCTGATGAATGAAATGGTAACCATCCATCTTGTCCAAAGCAGTTCAGTTATTGTGTGTTGTGCTGCAGCATTTCGAGTGGCTAAAAAAGTCCAGTTCTCTAGTGAAAGATCATGCCAGAGATAATGCAGGCATATGGTGCAGAAGATGAAGCTGACACACTACTTGCACTTCAGGCCTGCTGCACATTCCTCTTTGCTCTCATTCACCTCTCTTCAGCCTCTTTGACTCCCGGGTGCAGAGCAGTCCACCAGTGTAGCCTGTTGCTAGTTGCAGCTTTCCAGCCTGCAGTGTCAATGTTGAAAGTTTTCATGTCCCTTTTGCATCCTAGACCCTGAGCCTAGGTCTGTCCAGTGGCCTGGGAGCTTTGATGGTAGGTCTCAGAATTGGAATTAGAGCTGTATTTCATTCCCAGGACTACTGGCTTCCCAGCAGTTGGATGTGGAGGACCTCTTCCCCTGAAAACCCCTACTTTTATAGTTGT
Organism: Trachemys scripta elegans; assembly: GCF_013100865.1. Classification (NCBI taxonomy): domain Eukaryota; kingdom Metazoa; phylum Chordata; order Testudines; family Emydidae; genus Trachemys; species Trachemys scripta. The sequence continues at coordinate 176,505,514 of NC_048300.1, forward strand.
GACTTTTGATAGGAAGGGGATGATTTATAAAGAGATGATCATGATTTAGTACCCTCACATTGCACCTCTGAGATGGGCCACTTGTCATGATGGGTGTGTTTCTTCTTGGTATCAACATTGTTGTTGGGGTTTTTTTTTAATATTTTCATGTTTTTCTGAAAATCCAGGAGTCTTATTTCTGTCCCAGAAACATCTCATCCTCATTATTAAGCTTTATAAATCCCAACCGCAGGAACTGAAAACTGGTATATCATACCATGCTTCCCTTCACTGTATTCTCAAGGGCTTTGTCTCTCAGTAGGAGCAGTAGTATTGCAATAGCACTCCAAGGCCCCAGTGAATATCAGGACCCCGTTGTGCTAGGTGCTGTATATACACATAGTAAGAGCGTGTCCGTCCTGAAGAGATGACAAGACAATCTAAATAGACAAGACAGACAAAGGCTGGGAGAATGAAAGTAGCATTATTGTATTTCAAACAACAGGGAACTGAAGCACAGAGAGAATTAGTGTCTTCCCAAGATTATGTAACCCGTGGCTGCCTTAGTGTGGTGCTCTGTCCCCCTCTAGTGGCACTTAGCCTGGCTAGAGATTGATGAATCTGCTACAGCCTTACCCAACAGCCACGTGGAGATTCATGCATTGAGGTCCCAGGTTTGATCCCACTTGCTAACAACTGAGGTCTGTCAGTATTACAATTACAGAAGAAATCTGTGGTTAAAAAAAATAAACTGAATTCAGATCAGCTGAACCTCAGCCCAGTGTTTTAACCAAAAGACCAATTTTTTTGTTGTTGTCAAGCCTAGAAGGAAACACTCACCGCTGTCTGGCTTAGGGTTTTGTACTGCTACTCTGCTATGAGCAGATAATATAGTGACAGATGTCTTTCAACTTTTAAATGTGGACCAACATATATGGAATGTTTCAAACTGCAGATTTTCTAAATTATCCAGGTATAATTTCGGTGAGAAGTCTTCCATTTAAATTGGGCTAGAAGAACATATTTGTGAAGTACCATTACAAAATAGGCCAGCGTATGCAGCATGTACAGTGTTTTCCTTGGAGTTACCCAAGGAAATTAGCTACACTGATGTAAAGGATAGACTTTCTTTATAAGCATTATGTTAAGGTCAAGTACATAACCAAAAATCAGACACAATATGTTTCTATCATAACTCTGTGTAATAGTGACTCTAAAGAAGTGGAAGTGAAAGTCAGATTGAAAAATAAATGGCTGAAGACCAATGAAGGAGAACAAGATTTAGAAAACAAGCACTTCGTCCATTTTGCAAAATAGATCCATCTTCTGAAACTATTTTTTTCTCCATTGATGCAAAAATAACATTTAAAGAGGTATGTCCTTTCAATAATGCTTTGAAAATAACACATGCATTTTTCTGCAAAAGATAATAAAGCAAAACAAAGTACAAATCAAATCACTATTCCATTGCTTATTATCATGGCACAAGAACTCTGGATAGAAAAAATATAGATTTGAGAAGAAGCATAAGATTGAGTGAAAATCACAATGTGACATGCATAAGACCTGAACTGGTTGTGAAATACTTTGAAAAAAACCACATCTCAGAAAAGATTTCTCATTGTTATTGACTTTTAAAATCTTTAAAAAAGGCTTACAGGCAACAAGAAATTTACCAGTGGAAATTGGCATGGCACTCATTCATTGCATCTCACAATCAAAATGTATTCCAATATAATCATTGACCTAACATCACCCTCCAGCAAGACACTTCCAGGAACAAAATGCCCCTAGTTGGAACTGGTAATTAGCAGAACAATTTTCAGTGCACATAGGAAAGGTGCATCATGACAGACTAGCTAGAAAGAAAGATAGAGTGTAAGTGTGAAAGGTCAAAATAAATGTCACATTAAATACATATTTGAAGGATTCCACTCTGGTTGTATCATGTTAACTGAAAAAAAATTACTTATTCAGAAATGCACTGGGAAATCTATTATATTTTAAGATATAAAGATCGTGTTACAATTATTGTGTAATCTTCACAAACATAGTAAAAGTCATTCACACATCAAAGATAGGCTATAGTTCTTATAAGATAATTAGCACAACCCAGTGTGCTTCCCTCAAAGAAGTACTTTCCCTAGAGAATTTCCCCTCATCCACACAGGACTTCAGAATCATCCAGTAACTGGCAATGTTTAGCATCCTTCTCAATTACTGGCTTTATTTGGGAAGGTGGGATGGGATTTATATTTATTTCCTTTAACTTGCATCCCCAAACATGTCACTCTTCCTCAAAAGAGTAGCAGATTTGGGGGCATTACAGGTCACTTTCTCACTGAAGGAGAAATCATTGATATAGAGTCTGGTTATTTTCTGTGTATAACTTGTTTTATGTCCACCAGTCTTTGAACCGGAGTGGTCAAGCATCATGTAGGCAATCCCTTCTCTCAGGAATCAGAAACACCAGAGCCCAGTTCTGTGGGAAAAAATCTGCTCCAATAATTGGCTTACTAGAGAGACCGAAGCAAAGAGCAAACTCTCCTGCTGCTTTCAAGAGCTTCCCCCAAAGAAAACTAATAGCAATGCAGCGTATCTTCAAATACTGAAGAATGCTTGCGTGCAACTAAAGAAACTTATAACACTATTCCATACTTATAACCGCATTTGCTCCAATCCCTCAGATAGAGACAAGCACCTACAAGATCTCTATCAAGCATTCTTAAAACTACAATACCCACCTGCTGAAGTGAAAAAACAGATTGACAGAGCCAGACGAGTACCCAGAAGTCACCTCCTACAAGACAGGCCCAACAAAGAAAATAACAGAACACCACTAGCTGTCACCTTCAGCCTCCAACTAAAACCTCTCCAGCGCATCATCAAAGATCTACAACCTATCCTGAAAGATGATCCTTTACTCTCACAGATCTTGGGAGACAGACCTGTCCTCGCTTACAGACAACCCCCCAACCTAAAGCAAATACTCACCAGCAACCACACATCACTGAACAAAAACACTGATCCAGGAACCTATCCTTGTAACAAAGCCCGATGCCAACTCTGTCCACATATCTATTCAAGTGACATCATCATAGGACCTAATCACATCAGTCATACCATCAGGGGCTCGTTCACCTGCACATCTACCAATGTGATATATGCCATCATGTGCCAGCAATGCCCCTCTGCCATGTATTTTGGCCAAACCGGACAGTCTCTACGCAAAAGAATTAATGGACACAAATCTGACATCAGGAATCATAATACTCAAAAACCAGTGGGAGAACACTTTAATCTGTCTGGCCATTCAATGACAGACCTGCAGGTGGCTATCTTACAACAGAAAAACTTCAAAAACAGACTCCAATGAGAGACTGCTGAGCTGGAATTGATATGCAAACTAGATACAATCAACTCAGGATTGAATAAGAACTGGGAATGGCTGAGCCATTACAAACATTGAATCTATCTCCCCTTGTAAGTATTCTCACACTTCTTATCAAACTGTCTATACTGGGCTATCTTGATTATCACTTCAAAAGTTTTTTTCTCTTACTTAATTGGCCTCTCAGAGTTGGTAAGACAACTCCCACCTGTTCATGCTCTCTGTATGTGTGTATATATATCTCCTCAATATATCTCCTCAATATATATTCCACTTTATATGCATCCGAAGAAGTGGGCTGTAGTCCACGAAAGCTTATGCTCTAAAAAATTTGTTAGTCTCTAAGGTGCCACAAATACTCCTGTTCTTATAACACTATGTTAACCATCCAGTGATTCCAGCAACAAAAATATGAAGCTTTTGGAAGAGGAGGTGTATGGCATTGTATGGCTCCCTTGGAAGACTGGATGTACATAGGCTGCCTCTTGGCATTTGGCCCATTCCACAAGCATCATACAACACCTGCTACAAGAGTCCCAGTGCTTACCTGTCAACTCAGCCCACAAAGTGAAGGAGGTAGACTAGTCTATGCAGCCTGGAGTGAACACTAAAGCTGCCTTCCTATATCAGAGCTTGAATAGATGTTTCACCCAGCTCAACAAGCAAGTCCAGGTGATAGTCCATGACAGATAGAATTTCCCACAGGAAACTAAACTGGCATTTCAATATTTGTTTTCACCCTAAATTGGGACAAAGAATTAAAATTTTCTAATGAATGTAATTTCAAAATAATTGATATTCAGAAACATCAAAAAGATTGATGTATACATTTTCTATAAAACTAAACAATTTGACAACCCCGCCCCCCAACTGAAATGTTTTTGTTTGTTTTTTTTAAATGACCTGAATTGATTCTTTTTGCATAATTTCCACATAAAACTGCATTTTTTCCTTGTGGCACTTTGCCTTAGAGGAGTTATAGTTCAGAAGCCTTTTGCTCATATTCTTCCCTATAGGCCAGGCCGGACAACATTTCCCATAGAATCATAGGACTGGAAGGGACCTTGAGAATCATCTAGTCCAGTCACCTGCACTCATGGCAGGACTAAGTATTATCTACACCCTCCCCTACAGGTGTTTGTCCAACCTACTCTTAAAAAATCTCCCATGATGGAGATTCCACAATCTCCCTTGGCAATTTATTCCAGTGCTTAACCACCCTGACAGGAAATTTTTCCTAATGTTCAACCTAAACCTCCCTGGCTGCAATTTAAGCCCATTTCTTCTTGTCCTATCATCAGAGGTTAAGAAAAAAACATTTTTCTTCCTCCTCCTTGTAAAATTTTTTTACATACTTGAAAACTGTTATGTCCCCTCTCAGTCTTCTCTTTTCCAGACTAAACAAACCCAGTTTTTTTTCAATCTTCCCTCAGAGGTCATATTTTCTAGACCTTTAATATTTTTTGTTGCTCTTCTCTGGACTTTGTCCACTTCTCCAATTTGTCCACATCTTTCCAGAAATGTGGTGCCCAGAACTGGACACAATACTCCAGTTGAGGCCTAATCAGTGCAGAGTAGAGCGGAAGGATTACTTCTCGTGTCTTGCTTACAAGACTCCTGCTAATACATCCCAGAATTATGTTCGCTTTTTTTGCAACCATGACACTGTTGACTCATATTTAGCTTATGGTCCACTATGCCCCCCCAGATCCCTTTCTGCAGTACTCCTTCCTGGGCAGTCATTTCCCATTTTGTATGTGTGCAACTGATTGTTCCTTCCTAAGTGGAGTACTTTGCATTTGTCCTTATTGAATTTCATCCTATTTACTTCAGACCATCTCTCCAGTTTGTCCAGACCATTTTGAATTTTAATCCTATCCTCCAAAGCACTTGCAACCCCTCCCAAATTGGTATCATTCACAAACTTTATAAGTGTACTCTATATGCCATTATCTAAATAATTGATACATAATACATTCAGAGTCATGTGACTTCCATGGGGTACTGCAGGGGTTCTCAACCTTTTTCTTTCTGAGGCCCGCCCAACATGCTATAAAAACTCCATGTCCTGCCTCTTCCACAATAACTGGTTTTCTGCATATAAAACCCATGCCACAGGGGCTCCCATGAAACTATGTTGCTCAGGCATTGGCTTCAGCCCCGGGTGGCGGGGCTTTGACTTTATGCCCTGGGCCCCAGCAAGTCTAATGCTGGCTCTGCTTGGCAGACCCCTGAAACCTGCTCACGTCACCCCAGGGTGTACTGTACATCTCAGTTAAAGGGCGGAGGTCCCCATATTGCATTATGAGACATTTATTCCTCCAGGGAGCCTGGCCCAGAAGATGGAATGGGGGCCAGAAATCCAACTCCCAAAAGGCAGTGCACCATGATAAGGAAATGCAGTTTAATGTTTTGTTGAACTGATTCAAAATGAAAGATTTTGGGGAAGTTCAAAACAACATTTATTCCAATTTGAATTGAACCAACCTGAACCTTCAATTTGAATTGAACAACACATTTCATTTAGATTTTCCCAATGTAAAATTGAAAATTTGGATGAAGAATTTTGCAGAAACTGCATTTTCCATCAGAAAACTATTCTGACAGACTATTCTGACCAGCTTTAGGTATCATTATGTTATAATTTCTGTACAATCTGCAAATTTTCAGCACGCTTTTATGAATACTATATTTTATATTAGAAGTATACTTTTCCTTCTCATGTATCTTTGAGTGGTTTAATACTGAACATCCCATTATTGGATCTCTCTGTGTATAACAAAGTTTCCACTTGCAATCCTGGACAACATTTTAAAGTCTACATTCATTGAGCTGACTGATCTTCAGCTTCTTTAGAAAGATGGTGGCATAATAGCTCTGTATTGTTGTCTCCGAGTTATTTTTTAACCAAAGCACCTAGTTCTAAGACCTACAAAATTCTTCACAGAATTCATTGAGCATTCTATCTGTATTCCATGCTGCCTTGTAATGATTAAAATTCTCAAGACCAAATCTAATTCTCTAGCTCTTAAATCTGTTTTCTAAGCTCATGTTATCATCATCATTCAAGCATTTTGTTACAGCTCCTTCATTAAAATTAAAGCAATTCCTTTAATCTTTTTTCCATCATAAGACAAACTGTTAAAATTCTTAATTATCTTTATAATTTATTCTTGTTTTCTGTTTTTGTGTCATATCTGCTCTAGCTTACTCTATCATTTTTATTTTTGGAAAAGTGAAATTAATTTTGTCTAGATTATTTAGTTCACTTCAGTTCAGTCGTTTTCACTTGTGTTTTTAAATTTTCATACAGATTCACTTACTGCATGGTCCAACATTCCACATTTATTTTAACTATTCACTTAATTAAAAAATCTTTTGTCTTATTTAATTGTCTTTGCTAACTATGTTTGTGCTTATGCTACCACTTAACCTTTCCCTTACATTTTAAACTTTTCAAATAACATTTTTTCACTGTCATGGCTTGAAGTGGTGTGGTTATTTTTCACTGGCCTGTGTTGGAATTTCACTGGCTTATAAAGTTTTACGGCTTGCTTAAAAACATCATAATTGGGTTATCACCCATTTGGAAGAGACTGCAGAAACTGAGCTGAGGGTCAATAAAGATAAAGTCAGGAGCATTAAAGAAGATTACAACAAGAACATTTGTGGGCACATTGTATTTCATTAGGCACTTCATCATTGTGATTGAAGTCTGTCTTAGGGCTTGTCTATACAAGGAAGTTGCTCCAGCACAAATTATATTGGCCTTTAAATGCAATGTTGTTGTAGGTGTGTCGGTCCAAGGATATTAGAGAGGTAAGGTGAATGAGGTAATGTCTTTTACTAGACCAACTTCTATTGTTGAGAGAGACAAGTTTTCAAGCCAGACATAGTTTAGTCACGGTAAAAGGCTTTGTGGACACTCTTCTTATTCTTATTTAGTTAAACTTGTTCATCAACTTAAGCTAAACTGAAATAAACCATTCTTAAACTTAAATACATATCCACACAGCCTTTTCAACTGGTTTAGCTATATTGGTTTAAATTCACACCAAGCTATTCTGGTGCAACTTTGTCATGCTAAGTAGTCCTTACATTTCAGGGACAGGATCTCCTGTAGTTTCAAACACAGCTAGAAAGTGCTGTGCTGGAACTCACAGCAGTGAAAGGCAATCTTGATTGTTATGCCCTTTGGAATGACAAAGCCAGGGAAAGATCGGATATATGTTTGAACTTCTGTTGAACATATGGATGGATGCCAGATCTGACAGGCTATTGCAGGGGTCGGCAACCTCTGGCACGCGGCTTGCCAGGGTAAGCACCCTGGTGGGCCGGGCCAGTTTGTTTACCTGCCGCATCTGCAGGTTCGGCCGATCACGGCTCCCACTGGCTGCGGTTCACCACTCCAGGCCAATGGGGGTGGTGGGAAGCTGCGGCCAGCACATCCCTCGGCCCGCGCCGCTTCCCGCAGCCCCCATTGGCCTAGAGCGATGAACTGCGGCCAGTGGGAGCCACAATCGGCCAAACCACTGGATGTGGCAGGTAAACAAACTGGCCCGGACCACCAGGGTGCTTACCCTGGTGAACCGCGTGCCAGAGGTTGCCGACCCCTGGGCTATTGCAACCACCATTCAATATATGGTTTCAATACTTCCTGCACAGCCATGAGGAGGAAGTGTCTACAATCACAGAAGAGTAGGACTGGAAGAGACCTAAATAGGTCATCTAGTCCAGTCCCCTGTGCTCAAGGTAGGACAAAGTAATAAACAGACAATTCCTGACAGGGATATGACTAACCTGTTCTTAAAAACCTCCAGTGACAGAGATTCTACAACCTTCCACTATCTTGACAGGAAGTTTTTTCTAATGTCCAACCTAAACCTTCCTTGCAGCAATTTAACCCCATTGCTTCGTGTCTTGTCCTCAGAGGTTAAGGAGAAAATTGTTGCACCCTCCTCCTTGTAATAACACTTTATGTACTTGAAAACTGTTATCATGGCCCCTCTCAGTCTTCTCTTCTCCAGACTAAACAAACCCAGTTTTTTCAATCTTCCCTCACAGGTCATGTTTTCTAGATCTTTAATAATTTTTGTTGCTCCTCTCTGGACTTTCTGCAATTTGTCAATCTTTCCTGAAATGTGGTGCCGAGAACTGAACACAATACTCCAGTAGAGGCCTTATCAGTGTGGAGTAGAGTGGAAGAATTACTTCTTATGTCTTGCTTACAGCACTTCTGCTAATAAATCCCAGAATTATGGTGTTTTTGTTTTTTTCGTTTTTGCAACTGTGACACTGTTGACTCATATTTAGCTTGTGATCCACTATAACCCCTAGCTCCCTTTCCGCATTACACCTTCCTAGGCAGTCATTTCCAATTTATTGTGTGTGTGATTGATTGTTCCTTCCTAGGTGGAGTACTTTGAATTTCATCTTATTTACTTCAGACCATTTCTCCATTATCCTTTTGAATTTTAATCCTATCCGCCAAGGCACTTGCAACCCCCTCGCCACAAACTATATTAGAGTACTCTCTCTGCCATTATCTCGAAATCATTTATGAAGATATTGAACAGAACCAGATCCAGAACCAATCCCTGAAGGACCCCACTCGATATGCCCTTCCAACTTGAGTGTGAACCATTGATAACTACTCTCAGGGAATGGTTCTCCAATCAGTGGGGGGTATGAAAGTGGTGTAGGAATCTATGCAATCTCATGCATGCTTTGGTCAGGACGGTGGTATAAACTGATGGATATGCTGTAGCTGCCTCTGGGAAGTATTCTCTGTGGTTTTGATTCCCTTGAGGACCCTTTATGATTTTATTGTATATTTCTGGCTTGCCATCCTACTGCTATTGTAAGGTATGTTCTGAGAGTGGTATTCACTGTGCTGTGCCTTAATTCATAACAGCATCCTTTTGTTTTTATTGTGGTCCCTGGGGACTACTTGGGTTCGGGGTTGTTGTGTGTTGCCCTCTGTTGCATCCTTGTAGAGGATACTATACAGTTGGCACAAATTCTGGTTCCATTCACAGGCAGAGCCTTGAATGCCCTATGGACCAGATGGTTATCTTTAGCAGTGGTAAGAACTGGGGATATAGTAGCCAAGGTGGTGTTCTGCACTGGCTATCACTGTCTTACTCTGGTGCATAGCCTACTGGCTGGCTGCTGTGCTGGGAATGTAACGTGTAACAGGAGATGGGTTACATATTGCCTAGGTGCCCTTTCCCTTACACGGTATGAATTATTTTATTTTGCCCTCAACATGTACTACAGGATATCACTTTTCTGGTTCTCTCTTCCCAAAATCCCTTCCCTCTTTCAAACTCTGCTCCTTTAGGCTATCTTACAGTATCATAGGATGATTGGGCATCTGAGCTTACTTGGTTTACCTATATGCACCATTCTGAATCTTTGACTTTCACCTGCCTACCTGGTTAAGATGCTTTTTACATTGCTGCAAGTATAAATGCTTTAAATAATAAAAGTATATATAACAAGTATAAATGCTTTAAATAATAAAAAAAATAAAAGTGTAAATTGTGGGAATCACTTGGGGTCAAATGCTGAAACTATTAGTTTTTATTCGGCCTTTCTTGAGTAAGGATTGAATAAAAAAAATAGTAAATTCTTCAGGAATTGGCCTCTAAGTTAGGAAAGTAGGCCTATTTTCAAAATTGCCTAGTGATTTTAGGTGCCTGAAATGCATCTATATTAAATACTTACATGAGCAGCTCACATTCTTTAGTATATTTATCTTCACAAAACCTTACCAGGTAGAAAAAAATATATTATCCCCATTTTGAAATCATTGGAAGTTAGGCACCTAGGCAAGTTTTGAAATTCCCACTAGAGACCTAGCTACATCTTTTGGCACCTAAATAGCTTTAAAAGTTCTGGCCTAAATGGCTTCCCCAAGGCACAGAAGCCTGTGGCAGAGAGGGAACTGAACACAGATCTCCCTAGTCTGAGGCTAGCACTGCAATTCACTGGACCAATCTAACTTGTTAGATTAAAGGGGCTTGACTCATTAGATCTGCCCTCTGAAAAATCAAGCTTGTCACAACATATACTGTGATTTCACTTTGTGTGCACATTATACATTGTGTCTAAGAATTCCAGGACCATCTGCAGGTGTAATGTTACACTAATGACACAGAAAGACTACTGTTAATAATCTGTAACTCCTATAGGTGTGTAGGCAGGTAGGAGGGTTCTGATTGGACTGCTCACCTTACCTGTAGTTACATTTTAATCAATGTAATCTCAGTATATGCTGAGTTAACTCGTCACTAGGCATCAAAAACTGAAAGTCACTTTTGAAAAGCTAGGCTCTAAGTTTTACTTCTAAAAATATGTTAAAAGACACTAAAAAAAAAAAAAAGACCTCAACAGGGACAATCTATTAGCTCTTCCATTGCATGAGGTCACAATCAGTGGTTTGAACATTGGCCTGCTAAACCCAAGGTTGTGAGTTCAATCCTTGAGGGGCCACTTAGGAATCGGGGGCAAAAATCAGTACTTGGTCCTGCTAGTGAAGGCAGGGGTCTGGACTCAATGACCTTTCAAGGTCCCTTCCAGTTCTAGGAGATAGGTATATCGCCATATTAAAAAAAAAATCCTTTTATAGAAGGAGTTATTACACATCTCAGACAATCAAGCAATTTGATTTTCTGCACATTTGTGAGACATTTAGTAGCATCTGAAAAAAAAAAAACCCTCCGCATTAGTTGTTTCAAAACCAAGTAATGCAAAAATGTTTCAACTTGATTACCTGACTATACTGTGAAGAGATAGAAATTAGTATAATAAACACCATGGAATTTAGAAATAAATCAAATACATATCAGTAGTAAAAAGGAAAAATGAAGTGTTGTTCATTATGTGTTAAACATATTAATACTATCTTTTTTTTTCATTCTAGAATATAAATCTGGTTAAAGTTTATCACACAGAATCGGATTGATTTCACTTTGTGTGCACATTATACATCACGTCTAAGAATTCCAGGACCATCTGCAGGTGTAATGCTACACTAATGACACAGATATTTCTGAAGACTACTGTTAATAATCTGTAACTCCTATAGGTGTGTAGGCAGGTAGGAGGGTTCTGATTGGTCTCCCCACCTTAGCTGTAGTTATGTTTTAACCAATATAATCTCAGTATATGCTGATAACAAATGTATTACAGCTATTCTTCTGCAATGTAAACACATAAGTCAGCAGAATGGCATAAAATAAAAATTTGAATGATTAATTTTCATAGCATTTCACACTTACCTTCAAATACTTATTATTTCTGCAAGTCCTGGCAATCTACATGCTATTTTAGTTATTTAATCAAAATAGTCATTAACTCTGTATTTTCCCCACTGTCTATGGAAGTACTTTAGCCATAATACAATGTACCATGTTTATCTGATAGTGGTTAAATAGTGATATTCTTTGGACAATATCAGCCATTGATCTAAATATACTCCACCTTAAACATACTATAATTTATATTCATTCAATTTTTCTTGCACCTTTTTATCTCTCTACAGAAATTATTTTGCAGTGACTTCAACATAAGTCACCAAAATTGTTTTATTCTGACAGTTCTGGCCAACTCTGCCTCCACAAGTTGAACCTAATTTACATACATTATATTTCAGTGTCTACTGGCATATCTTGTTGGATTATCTGGGCTCTGTGGGACATACTAGCATGATTTCCGAGTTTATTAGAATACCAAAGTGAAGACAGAAAAAACAGTTGTATGCTGACTGGAGATTAATTCTTGCTTTGAACTACATTTCTGTTTGTGTGAGAGAGCTAAAGAATGAGATTAACAAATCCAAGGAGGAAAGGAGAATATTTTTACAGGAAGGAACAGGATAAAATGGGCAGAGAAAGTTTCTAGGAGAGATCAATGGAAAGTGGAGATATACTGAATTAAAGTTGTTTACCAGCAACATATAATCTAGCACCAGCCAATCTCGATCACTGGCTAAAACCAGCAAATGTTAACATCTGCAATCTCTGTCACTTTGGGATGAGAAAAGATGTTGCATTAAGGATTCCGGCTTATAGCACATCATTATGCTTTTACTTGTGGTAAAATGAATTTAAAAAAGGTTGAAGGCAACAGCATGCAGATCTAGGGAGTCCACATTCATTATGTTTATAGTAAAAATGGGACTAAGCAGCAAAGTTTGGTTTGAGATGAGGTTCCAAAGCGAAACTTCCCCACAGGCTTTTGCTGTTGTTCAGGGTGTTTTTTATTTCACTGAAGAGGGTATAAAAAAAAGAAAGGAATTAGTAAATTCCCACAGACAAGTTTTGCAGTAGCACCAGGGTGGGCAATTTAATAGAATTAACGGATATTCAGTTTTCCAAGAGCAGCAGCTACCACTAAATTAAGACATAGACTTGTGGTGCAAAATTCTCCTCTGTTTTGCCTATTGCAACCTGAATGCCTTCAGCAGGAATGCATGGCAAGTCTTAATTGAGAGCACAATTTGTTTTTCTCTCTGGATGAACATGAAAAAACATATGAAAATTTGGTGTGACATTTTCTGAGTTGAAACCATGAGAGAGAGAGAGAGAGAGAGAACGCAGAGATATAGTATAGATAAACCGATAAACAACTTCAAATTTTGAACCCCAAATACCTTGTATGACTTATACTATTTACTTTCCAGACATACTCTATGTGCTGTGTGAAACATGGAGTGGGTTGATACAGTTAAGGGGATGGTATGTGGGTGTGTACAAGCATAGGTTTACAATGGGAAGCTAGCTTCCCTCTAGACCATGGAGATAAAGCACCTTGGTAGTGTGTATTGATACAAGCTTATTAGATCCTACAGTTGCATGCTTTTCTCAAATAGATGTTTTGGGAGCTTTTTGCATAAAACAATATAATGTTTTTAATGTTAGAAATCTGAATTGGATTGATGGCAACTCTTTCTTATCTATAGGAGACTGAAAATTCCTCAAAAATCAATGGAGTTGCAGGATATTCAGCATCTACAGGGTTTAACAATCCTTCCCTTAGGGATGGCATCATGAACACAAATTAAAAAGAAAGTTAGCAGACATTTTTTGCCTGCAGAAAAGGAAGACGTGGGGCCCAGTTGGACAAAGATTATTCATAGAAACAGCTCTATTGGCTTACACAGAACTACACAACATAGAGATTGCTTGCAAGAATAACATTTGCAATGTTCAATAATAGACAAATTCACCCTGGGCAGGTCAACTACCTCGCTCCATGCACATGGCTCTGTATCAGTTCCTATTTTCACCAATGCTTCTCCACATTCAAAGAGTGACCTAGACAAAATGGAGGATTGGGCCAAAAGAAACCTGAGGTTCAACAAGGACAAATGCAGAGACCTGCACTTAGGACGAAAGAATCCCATGAACCGCTACAGGCTGGGGACTGACTGGCTAAGCAGCAGTTCTGCAGAAAAGGACCTGGAGATTACAGTAGATAAGAAGCTGGATATGTCAGTAGTGTACCCTTGTTGCCAAGAAGGCTAACGGCATATTGGGCTGCATTAATAGGAGCATTTCCAGCAGATCAAGGGAAGTGATTATTCCCTTCTATTCGGCACTGGTGAGGCCACATCTGGAGTACTGTGTCCAGCTTTGGTCTACACTACAGAAAGGATGTGGATAAATTAGAGAGAGTCCAGCAGAGGGCAATGAAAATGATCAGGGGGCTGAGACACATGACTTACGAGGAGACGTTGAGGGAACTGGGCTTGTTTAGTCTGCAGAAAAGAAGAGTGAGGGGGGATTTGATAGCAGCCTTCAACTACCTGAAGAGGGTTTCCAATGAGGATGGAGCTCTGTTGTTTTCAGTGGTGGCAGATGACAGAACCAGGAGCAATGGGGGAGGTTTAGGTTAGATATTAGGGGGAGGTCTAGGTTGGATATTAGGAAACACTATTTCACTAGGAGGGTGGTGAAGCACTGGAATGGATTGCCTAGGGAGGTGGTGGAATCTCCATCCTTAGAGGTTTTTAAGGCCCGGCTTGACAAAGCCCTAGCTGGGATGATTTAGTTGGGGATGGGTCCTGCTTTGGACAGGGGGTTGGACTAGATGACCTCCTGAGGTCTTTTCCAACCCTAGTCTTCTATGATTCTCAACTCAGTTGCTATGGCCTGGCCACAACCTGCTCGAGGAGACAATGTGAGTCACAAGATCCATGGCAGGGAAATTTTCTAGAGATGATTGCACATGGGTTTTAGAATGAGAATGTATGGAAGTTAAGTAAATGAACATTGCAGAGGATGGAAAAAAAAACCTCTGCCTGACTGGAAGAAAGAGGAGACATAGCGGAGGGTAGGAGAAAAGGGGAAATTGACCTAAAAAGGCTCATCTACATATTCATATTCATGTTGAGGCTTATCTCAATGTCTGAACATCTTGAGTGTGTTAACATTTTACCTTTCCATTTGTGAGTTTTTAATGTGGTGTAAAGTAACAACAGGATAATACAGAACACACACCAAATTATAAAAGAGTGTTCCTGACTCTAATTGGATATCATTAATCAGTTTGCCTATAGAAAAGTGTTGGAAAGGCAAATGTTTGTAGACATTTGTAAACCAGTCACATCGGAGTTGGATGTCTTATATTAGTGCACTGTATATGTGAATTTACAAAACCTCTTAGGCCAAATTCAGCCTTTTCAGGATTCACATTGATTTAAATCAGAGCTAAAGGCACTCTTATAATATGATGATGTGCACAAGGGAACTGGCCCTGTAAGAGGTTGCTCATGGTCTAGACTGGTCCTATTTCAAGTTCAGCCGAGAAAGAATACATTCTGGGATATGTAGTTCCCAGCATGCAGGGGACCTATAGGTTGGGTACATAGACATGGTGGGAAACGTGACCGGTGGGGGTGACATAATAAGCAATCTCAGAAAAGTGAGAATCTTAAAGGAAATAGCATTTGCTACTGGAAAAAGGGCTTATGAGGGTTTTGGGAAGTCTTCAGGAAGAAGCCCAGAAGGACAGCACCCGAAGAAGGGATGATATTTTGGCCGGGGGGGGGGGGGGGGGAGGGACAGAGTTTGAGGGGACCTGAGGGGGGCAGGAACTGCTCATAGGTCTTGATCAAAAGGCTTTAAGAAACTAAAGAGTATATGACTGATTGTGAACCCATGGACCAAGGAGGATGAGCACAGAGGGGTGAAGGTTTGCTTGTTTGGGTAAGTGCTGGGCCTAGGAGGGAGGGGGGTTGGACTTTCCTTCTATTTCTGTTTCCCTGAAAGGATTTAGCTATAGGGCTAATCTACCCTGCTCACCAGAGGGGAAACAGACACAGTGAGAGGGGGAACTGGGGAGGTGGCTGCATCTGATGCTTTACGAGTCAAGCCACTGTTATAGGGCTTGAAAATAAATTAGACATAGACAGATGTATGTCCCAGGACACACTTTAGCACCAATATTGATTTTAGCTCTGTGTATAGAAGATTGCATTGTATGGATGAACATAGTAGAGCCCTTCTTCTCCAGTGACTTCACTTCCCTGAGTCAATGTATATTCCAGTGAGCACAATAAGTTTGATGCTAACAGAATTACTGTGCTAATTAAAATAACTACAAGATAACAAAAAATGAAAGATTATAGCTGAGGTTATTCAAATAAGTAGAATTTCACATTGTTTCATTTTTTGTGCCATACCTGTATGTTACCATTTATTAATATTGCAGTAGAAACGCCCAAAATATTGTTATTGTGAAATATGAGCTCAATCCTGCAAGGTGCTGAGCAAACTGGCTGCTGAGCAAACTGGCTCTGATACAGGAAAGTACTTAAGCATGTACTTAACAATCAGCAGCCCCGTTGACTTCAGTGCTTTTACTCTAGGGGTAAAATCCTGACCCCACTGAAGTCAATGGCAAAATTCTCATTGACTTCAATAAGAATCACGATTTCACTCTTGATATGTAAAGCACAATTAAAACTTATTGTTCTCTATGCATTATTTTTAGTAATAATGGAACATTAACTGACAGCTCATCACACTTTCAGTGCTGCTGGGCAAGCAGCGAACAGGTTAATTAAAATACATCCAAGAGCAATTTTCATAATGTATAAGGCTAAAGTATTCAGCAACTATTTTAATAAAATTGCTACTACTTTGAATCAGGGTAACTGCTGAGTTTACCTTTCACTTATCTAGTAAAAGCATTAAATTTGTGTATCACTAAGTGGACTATATTAGAGAGGTCTCTTGCTAAATGCACTGGAAAGAGTTTCACTGTAGGACATGCAAATCTTTCAGCAAGGATTTTGTTAGGTTCCATTTCTCCTCTCCCCACTTTCACACTATTTTAGCACCACTTTGAGACTGCTGTTTGGATTTTTGTAGCACATGCTGGCATAAAGGCCAGACTTCCTTTGGAGTTGTAAGTGCTCAGAATCTCTGAAAATCAGACCACAAACTAACAGTTGTATCTGCAAAGTATTATAAACTTATTTTAGTACAATGATTGCTCATCTGACAGCAAGACTGTTAAATTACAAAGGCAAATTTAAGTCAAGTAGGAGATTATTTTTATGGAATATTAATATTTGGAGAATGATAAATTATTATCTGCATCACAAATGTCCTAGCCTCTCTGAATTCAATGGCAATCTCCCACTGACTTTAATGGGCACAGGATTTCATTCCAAAATGTTAAGAATGCAAATGTATAGAATACTTTAGAAATAAACATAAAAGAAAATTTCAAGGGCCATATTCTGCCATTCAATGTGTGCATGCAATTTCCATTTTTGAGTCTAAGGGACATGAAATTTTAGTTCACCACTGCCATTCACCTTCAGTCTCCTCCTAGACAACCTAAAGAACTGATTTGCCTGAGGGCAGGGGGTGGGAGTGAACACTTAAAGCAGCATGGAGAACAAAGAACACTTGCAGGGTTTCAAAGGACACTGCCCTTCAAGTGAAAGGAAAGAACCAGATTGAGAGACCCATAGGGATAAAGGAAGGTCTTGCCTCACTATGAGAATGTGAGTTGGTTCAGTTCTTTTGTTGTAACTTAATAGAAAAGCCTATTTAACTTAGCTTGTTGTGAAGTGTAAGATTAGATAACAGTAAATATGCATGTAGGCTATTTATTTTAAAATCCCTTTTCTCTGATACTTTGTTCCAACTGCCGAATAAAAATACTTTTAGAAGGCTGTTAGCCTCTGTCACTCCACACCCCCTCAATGGGAGGGATGAGGGAGAGAGGTTTCAAACTGACTGAGCCCATGGGAGAGATCATGAAGGGTTTGCCTCTGCTTATTGTGTGGTTCATAGTAAACACCCTGTGACCTCCACTAGAACCAGTTAAAAGCTAATACATGAGAGCTGGGGCAGGCAATGTAGTACCCCTTCCTCAGATATAATTTATAAAATTGCAATCAGAGGTGGATTACAGTTTTGTGGGGCCCTGGGCCAGAGTTAGTGGGTTCCCCTCCTCCTCCCCTTCCACCTGCAGGCTCCCCACCCCCAGTGCTCCTGCCAGGGGGCAGGGTCAAGGCATGGGAGCTTCCTCCGCTCCCCAGCAGGAGTGTCGGGCGGGAAGAATGAGGCAAGACCCTGCACCCCAGCCCTGCTCCCCAGCAAGAGCGCCAGGCAGAGAGGCAGAGCATGGCGAGCCCCAGTGCCCTGACCCCTCTCCCCAGCAAGAGCGCCAGGCAGGGTGTGATGGCATCAATTTTTCTGGGGCCTCCCAATTGGCTAGGGCTTCTGGGCACAGGCCCCGTTGGCCCAGTGGCTAATCTGTCACTGGTTGCAGTGAGCCTTTTAAACGTATCCCATGTGTTTGTCAGTCATTAGCCTGCTTGTTCTGGTCAACCAAGTGCTGTTTATTGCTGTAGTTATACAGGATGTTTTCCACAGGGTGGAGTAGCCTTTTCTATTTCTAACTAGGACTGTATGAAATTTTCTGAATTGTGATTCAAATGATCAGTTTTGGATTACAATAAAAAGGGAGAATAATATTGACAATTGTTGTGAATTCTTCCCCTTTTCTGACCCCCCAATTTTCAACCAGCTCTATTTAGCAGAGACCGATCACAATTATTTTTATTTATAAATGTGCTCCCAGCTTCCTCGGGCCAACCCATTTGGAGAACAGGATTTGAGCTATATTTAAGAGCTGCATGAAAAGTCAAACTATAATCATGAACCCAGACCCAGGGCAAGACAGCATTTGTAACACGTATAGGTGGCTTGCTGAGAAAGATCCTATTAATTCTAGCAACCCTGAATCTTCATCAATGCAATTATCTTATGCTACCTCTTCTGATATTCAAGTCAGATTTTGGTTCAAATTTAAAATAAGTCCACCAGCTGTGTAGAGCCAAGTATGCTCTGTCCAAAGAAACCTGACTAACTTTAACTATGAGTCCTTGTTGTAAGCTCTGAAGTAAAACCTGAATGTGTAGAGAGATCTGATCATTTCATGAGTAGGCTGCATTTGCTCTATAAAAATGAATTTCCTGCCTACAGTGTATTTCCTCTGTATTCACCAGCCTCTAGTATATATGCCATTTAGTTTAATCAATGATAATAAAATATTTATATTCCTTTACTGGTTTAAAATAATCCCCCTGTTGAATAACAGCTTACTTTCCAATGGAAGTAAAGCCCAGTGCTTCCTAATCCTTTTTATTCTCTCTTGGCAGCTTGCACTAGATAAAAAGTGGGAATGCTGAGGGGAAGGAATACAAAAATTGAATAGCATTAAACCCCAGTGGTTTGTAACTTGGTCTCTTCTCATTTTATCCCCTATGGTGAAATAATTGAGGCTACTTTTACTTTGTATAGTAGGAATTTGGGTGGAATAAAAAAAAAGAAAAAGTATTTAGTGAATCATTTTCTGGCTTTCACCCCTCTCTCTGTTATCTGGTATTCATTGGTTTTGCCAGTTTATCGAAATGTGGGTTACAGCTGTTGGATAAAATGAAGAGTTCATGCATTTTGTCCATTAATCAGATAATCAATTGTAATGGAATAGCAGGGAAATGATAAGAGACAAAAACTCCCTGTCACCTGTGGGTGAACACTTTTCACAAAGTGATCACTTTATGTCTGACCTACCAGTCCTCATCCTCAAAGGAAACGTACACAACACTTTCAAAAGATGAGCCTGGGAGCTTAAATTCATTACTTTGCTAGACACTAAAAATCGTGGACTGAACAGAGTCTCTGAATATGTCTTATTACAACAATCTGTAAAATGCTAACGTGCCCGTCCCTCCCCCGTGCTTTTTGCCTATGACTCCAGAGGTGTTAACGGGCCACACTACCTTGAATGATCCCTAACTACTTATGCTAAACAATGTGTTCCACCTTGCATTTAGCTGTGATACTTGGAGTACCTTTCCCAGACCTGAAGAAGAGCTTTGTGTGTCTTAAAAGTTTGTCTCTCTTTCCAACAGAAGTTGGTCCAACAAAAGATATTACCTCACTCACCTTGTGTGTCTAATAGCAGGAAATAAGACAAATGCATTTATTCCTGTGGCTCCATTTTTCTCAGTTTGCCCAAGTGAAGCATTTTATACGAGCCATCAAAGCTATCCTCAGGCCCTTGGATGACCACAAACACATACTCCTTAAATGGAAAGGAGTCAGGCTTGAACCTCTGTCTCTTCTGGCACTGCTCATCTCCAGGTCTTTTACTCAATAGAAATATGAGTGCCTGAGAGAATTTTGCAGAAAGAGCACTGATGGTAAGTAAAGCCAAACTGGGTTGCATCCTATTGTAGCAAGAGCTAAATTTCACCTGACTACTTAGAAATTACACAAAATTCTTCTTCCCCTTATCTCATTATCTGGACCTGGGTCATCAAGAAAGCATCCACCATAATTGGCTGTCCAAGGTGGTAAGGTCCACCTGCTCACCAACTTCTTTGATGCAATCCATCCATGACTTGCTTGGCTTTCCTTGAGGTCTCTCTCCTGCAACTCTCTCCTATCATGCTAACTTCACCATGTCCTCTTCATTCATCCTCTTTGTGTGTCCAAACTAGCAAAGTCACACTTCCTGCATTTTGTCAGCCACATAGATTCATAGATTCATAGATTCTAGGGCTGGAAGGGACCAAATACTGTCTAGACCATCCCTGATAGACATTTACCTAACCTACTCTTAAATATCTCCAGAGATGGAGATTCCACAGCCTCCCTAGGCAGTTTATTCCAGTGTTTAACCACCCTGACAGTTAGGAACTTTTTCCTAATGTCCAACCTAAACCTCCCTTGCTGCAGTTGAAGCCCATTGCTTCTTCTTCTATCCTTAGGGGCTAAGATGAACAAGTTGTCTTCCTCCTACTTATGACACCCTTTTAGAAACCTGAAAACTGCTATCATGTCCCCTCTCAGTCTTCTCTTTTCCAAACTAAACAAACCCAATTCTTTCAGCCTTCCCTCATAGGTCATGTTCTCAAGACCTTTAATCATTCTTGTTGCTCTTCTCTGTACCCTCTCCAATTTCTCCACATCTTTCTTGAAATGCGGTGCCCAGAACTGGACACAATATGAGGCCTAACCAGTGCAGAGTAGAGCAGAAGAATGACTTCTCGTGTCTTGCTCATAACACACCTGTTAATGCATCCCAGAATCACGTTTGCTTTTTTTGCAACAGCATCACACTGTTGACTCATATTTAGCTTGTGGTCCACTATAACCCTTAGATTCCTTTCTGCCATACACCTTCCTAGACAGTCTCTTCCCATTCTGTATGTGTGAAACTGATTTTTCCTTCCTAAGTGGTGCACTTTGCATTTGTCTTTGTTAAACTTCATCCTGTTTACCTCAGACCATTTCTCCAATTTGTCCAGATCATTTTGAATTATGACCCTGTCCTCCAAAGCAGTTGCAATCCCTCCCAGTTTGGTATCATCTGCAAACTTAATAAGCATACTTTCTATTCCAATATCTAAGTCATCAATGAAGATATTGAACAGAGCTGGTCCCAAAACAGACCCCTGTGGAACCCCACTTGTTATACCTTTCCAGAAGGATTAGGAACCATTAATAACTACTCTCTGAGTACAGTTATCCAGGCAGTTATGCACCCACCTTATAGTAGCCCCATCTAAGTTGTTTTTTGCCTCGTTTATCAATAAGAATATCATGCTAGACCGTATCAAATGCCTTACTAAAGTCTAGGTATACCACATCCACAGCTTCTCCATTATCCACAAGACTCATTATCCTATCAAAGAAAGCTATCAGATTGGTTTGACATGATTTGTTCTTTACAAATCCATGCTGGCTATTCCCCATCACTTACCACCTTCCAAGTGTTTGCAGATGATTTCCTTAATTACTTGCTCCATTATTTTCCATGGCACAGAAGTTAAACTAACTGGTCTGTAGTTTCCTGGGTTGTTTTTATTTTCCTTTTTATAGATGGGCACTATATTTGCCCTTTTCCAGTCTTCTGGAATCTCTCCTGTCTCCCATGATTTTCCAAAGATAATAACTGGAGGCTCAGATACCTCTTCTATTAGCTCCTTGAATATTCTAGGATGCATTTCATCAGGCCCTGGTGACTTGCAGGCATCTAACTTTTCTAAGTGATTTTTAACTTGTTCTTTTTTTATTTTATCTTCCAAACCTACCCCCTTCCCATTAGCATTCACTATGTTAGGCATTCCTTCAGACTTCTCGGTGAATACCGAAACAAAGAAGTCATTGAGCATCTCTGCCATTTCCAAGTTTCCTGTTGCTGTTTCTCCCTCCCCACTGAGCAGTGGGCCTACCCTGTCCTTGATCTTCCTCTTGCTTCTAAGGTATTGATAAAAAGTCTTCTTGTTTCTCTTTATTCCTGTAGCTAGTTTGAGCTCATTTTGTGCCTTTGCCTTTCTAATATTGCCCCTGCATTCCTGTGTTGTTTGCCTATATTCATCCTTTGTAATTTGTCCTAGTTTCCATTTTTTATATGACTCCTTTTTATTTTGTAGATCATGCAAGATCTATTGGTTAAGCCAAGCTGGTCTTTTGCCACATTTTCTATCTTTCCTACCCAGCAGAATAGCTTGCTTTTGGGCCCTTCATAGTGTCCCTTTGAAATATTGCCAACTCTCCTCAGTTGTTTTTCCCCTCAGTCTTGATTCCCATGGGACCTTACCTATCAGCTCTCTGAGCTTACCAAAATCCGTCTTCCTGAAATCCATTGTCTCTATTTTGCTGTACCCCCTTCTACCCTTCCTTAGAATTGTGAACTCTATGATCACTTTCACCCAAGCTGCCTTCTACTTTCAAATTCTCAACCAGTTCCTCCCTATTTGTTAAAATCAAATCTAGTTGGGGAGACCATTACTGGAATATTGTATCCAGTTCTGGCATCCATAATTGGAAAGGGATGTTGAAATACGAGAAAGGGTTCAGAAAAGAGCGACAAGAAATTCTGACAGACACAAGACATGATCTTTCTGATGGATGAAAAGAGCTACAAAGTCATCCTGAAACGATACAGACCAAACCGTCACTGCTGGGAAATCTGAATTTCATTGTAAAATAGGCTGCAGTTAATTTACCTAGGTGCTTGATATTCTGTGTAGTTTTTCTTGACTATGAGTATTACTGTAGCTTCAGCTGAATATAGCTTTTTGAGACTTAAACTCATCAAGACCTGTTTGAAGTCTTCAAGAGAGACTCTCAGGATTTGTGATGCCATCAGTAGAACATGGCCTGTCAAAAACAGTAATGTCTGACAGCATGATAGATGAATTCACAGGGAAGAAAATCAGGAAGGTATTTGAGCTGCTGCAAATACTTAAAATACTCTAATAGCTGAAGATAGTGTTTATATTGAAATGCAAAAAAAAATGTTTATACTGTGACCACAGTTTCAAAGCAAATAAAAAAAAGGGGTAGGGGGACACTTGTCCTGGGGTAGGTGGTCAGTTTGTAGAGACCAGATTTAGTGGGGGCAATCCTGTGGGTTGGGTGTGAGAATCACTCCTTTTTCTTCTGTGTGTGTGAGTGAGAGAGACAGAGAGAGAAAAATGAAAGAAATGCAGCTGCAAATGCCCATGTTTCTTTGTTTATAATGAATGGAAAGAGGGAGGAAACCTGAAAATGCAGCATATAGTGCTTAAATGGCCCAATTAGAGCTTGGAAGAGCTTGAAGCCTGCTGGGTCAGGTGAGAATGAGCTCTGTCTCAGCACTAGTACCTGGTGGTATTATGCCCTTGAAAAGTACAATTCTTCTACTAGCAGTGGGAGAGCTCAGAAATGTGGCTTGCTTCGTCTTTGAACAGGTATATTCAGAACCTCCAACCGTTTGACTCTGCTGCGTTAGCCTTTCTTCCACCATGCACTCCCAGAACAACCAGGCTAATTATGAATGCTACCTGCTGAGGAGGAGAGAGTGGACATGCCCTCAGTGCACTCCATAATTGAGCAACTATAATTTGGCACTCAGCATCTGAGTAAACATAACTGGAGAAGTTTTTCTACTTACTGACATGGTAAAAAGCATATAGCACCAATAGGAGAAACTTGAACTTGGCAAAGCAGAAGAATCTGTGGCATACTTTGAGCAAATATGTCTGCCTCCTTTTTATTTTCTAAGTTGACATTATTGCCCACCATCAGCACTTAATCTGAGCAGATTCCTGGTGGCTCTTTCACATGGGCCACGACTTTTCTTCCCCAAATTATTGAGCAGCTCACCTTCGTGAAAATGAGCCTTGTAAACGTCATACACCATAAAACTCAACCCCTTTGCTTACAAACTAAAGCCCTGATCTTACAAGGAGCTCCATCATCTGTTTGAGTGAAGCTGAATGCTGTGATAAGCTCCACAAACCTCTGGGAAGAGACCACATTTAAGGCTAGATCATGCCTTAGGGCACATCTATACATGGGAAGTTGCACGGGGAGCCGCAGGGGGAATTCTGGCTGACTCAGACTGGGGTGGATGAAAAATAAGTGCGGTCACTGTGGCACCCTTTGGCAGAGTGCAAGCATGATTCCCCCCCCCCCCAGTAGGACCAGATGCACTGGTAAATGATGGGGTGCATGGCCACTTGGGGAGACTATCGTAACTCTTGGGGCTGACCTCATAGGAACATTGTGCTCAGGGGAGCATGAGGTCCAGATTGTGCATATACCCTGCAACGAGGTGAAAACATACAGGGTGGAAAAGCTCCTTGCACTCCTTGCCCCATTTTACGCACCCATGCAGTGTCAGGCACAAATGAACCTAGTGTGTATAGTTGTGTAGCTTTTTTCTATTCTATCTGGGGTAATTTAGATTTGGATTCAGCCAAGTAACCTTTTTCTTTTAAATAACTCATTAATAACGGTATCATTTGTCACACATAATGAGGTTTAATTGCACCATTTAAAGCATTGCAGTACCTCGGCTACACTGATTTCAATCCAAATGGCAAGTCTGAGGTAAATACATTTAGAGCAGCATAAAAACTTTCTTTTACTTAATACTTTGAATGATGCTTTCTTTAAAAAGCATTCACTATCTACTGAGATTGTCATGCAAAGGGATGAAATGCTCTGACTTGTATGATATCTGCAAATCCATGAGCTGATTTTGAAAACTGGATACCACTTATGATTATGAATACAGGATTGAAAAATTAGGTGAAATATAATTCTGAGACCATTTAGACAGGTGTGAAATGATATTCAGATCCCCCCCATCACAAACTGGTAGGCTAGCAGTTCCAGGTAGTGTCGGACCTCCATCCTAGTATCGAGTGCCACAAGGGGTTGGTCAACAAGCCCAGGTAGTCTCATTACAGGGGGAGGACATGACAGGAGCCATGACATTGTTTGGGAAGGGTAAAGGAAATAAGGAGGAAGCAGGAAAAAAGGGAGTGGGGTGCTGTAAACTGACTCTCCCCTTTCTCGGCCCAACTGCAGGATTTAGGCACAAATCCCTGGAGTCCCTGGGTGATCTCAAGAGGGGACACGATCCCGGACCTGGAGAATAATTATGAGAAATATTTAGTGTTGTACAAACCTGATAAAAGGGGGCAGACTGCCATGGGAGCGTGGCTTCTGTGGCAAACATGTTGGGCTAGGCAAGCCGCTAAAGCGGCATGCCCCAGGGAACTGGAGGCATTTTGCCAGGACTTAACAGAGGCCCAGAGGGAACGTAATCTGTGGAAACCTCAGGCTCAGACAGCCTCGGCGCCTGCCGCCTCTGCTGCCATATCAGCAGTGAAATTGGAAGATAGTCATATTAGATCCCAGGAATTGCAGGAAGAAAACAGGGATCTAAAGGCACATGTTACCCTCCTTAAGGATTTGGTGGGGGGATCTGGGTCCCCATAAACGGCCTCTGGTAAGGAAGGGGGAAAGGGGGGGAGAACTAAAATATCACTTTTCAGTCTCCCCTCCATTGGTCACTCGTAGGACGCCTTCTGGGACTGACCATGGCAAGGTGGGACCTCCGGCTGTACTCATCCCCTCGCAAAAGAATGCCTTGGTTTAATATGACCACTGGTCAATGGATTTTTGCAAACACAAATTTGGTGGGAGGATCAAGTGTCGCAAATGAGCACTGGTGCAATTCCCCTTTGGGTCTGGCAGGACCCCAATCTGGACTGGATTTTAGCCACAGCCCCTCATGGACCTCAATGGGGCCAAGACAGGGTTTACTCCACTTACAAATTCGGGATGGCACCAATCCAGCTACCTTCCCTTGCCGGCTAGTCAAAAACCTTTGGCTGGTGGCGGACCGGTTATGGCTCCCCCTTAGAACTCAATCCCACTGGACTCTGGCTTTGGGACACTTCACCCCTGCTGTTCCCTGCTCACAGGTTAAATTGGGTTTTTGGGTCTGTCCACCTGTCTCAGTGCACCAGGATGCCTGCTTCTCTGAGCTAGGCCCCAAGAAGGGGGGGTCTCTGTGTTTTTCTACCATTGCAAAATAGGGTATCTGTTCTTAACACTGGCAAGGAAACTTTGATTTTAGCAATAAGATGATCTCCAAGAAAACTGATTGTTAGAAACAAACGCATTTCACATTTCTCATTTTTTGTGGTTCAATTTATAAGAATGGTCCTAAAGGAAGAAGAGTAATGTGATAGCAGTGAATATAGTGCAAACTAGTATAGTTGCTTGAATTTCTAGGTCATTTAGTTTGTTTCTCGTTATTTTTGGCTTAAATGTCCTAGTCTTCTATTTTCCAATTTTCTTTGTTTATTATCATTATATGAAAGGGAGCAAAAAGAAAGCATTTTAATTGTTTATAACATCTTATCTGTCAAATATTATAGTTAATATTGCTAAAACCTTGAAGGAATAAAATCAGTTTTGTTTATCGATATACCCAGAGTGAGTGATTAATACCTGGGGGGAGGGGGAGCAGCTGTGCATATCTCTCTATCAGTATTATAGAGAGCGAACAATTGATGAATTTATCCTGTATAGGCTTTATATAGAGTAAAACGGATTTATTTGGGGTTTGAATCCCATTGGGAGCTGGGTGTCTAGGTGCTGGAGGCAGGTAACCCGCTAAGCTGTTTTTAGTTAAGTCTGCAGCTTTGGGGGTGTCTGTGTTGCAGCAGGCTAGAATGTCTGGCTTAACAAGACAGGGTTCTGGAGTCCCAATCTGGCAGGGAAAACGGTCTCAGAGGTAATTTCAGCACATCAGGTGGCAGTCCCAAGGGGGTCTTTATGATCGAACCATCACAGAGGCGTAGTTGAACAGGATCTGTGCACAGCTGTTTGCTTTGAGACACTGGTAGTAATTTTAAGTGAGATTTGAGTGTGCTGGCTGGAGAACAGACAAAGTGGTTATTAGTTTCTTATTTTCTTAATGCACCCCATTGCCATCTTATTAATTATTCTTTGTATGCTTTTCATTGTATTTTTATACTTATGTTGTTATACCTGGTCATTGGTTCCGCAAGTCACCAAGCTCCACCAGCTGTTCTGGGGGGCCGCTGTCTGACGATCCTTATTGTGATCCATTGATCAAGTGGTGGGAAATGTAGCCAGACACGGCCCCCCTCCCATTTGCTTTTTTGAGTGCAGTATGTACAGTTTCCTGTTATGCTGTTACAAAACCAAAAGCAGCGGAAAGATGTTAGATGCTTGCTTAAAGCTGCATTGCTCTATATTACCAATTGTATTCATGCTTATGAATATGTAACCAAATGTAATGTAAGGAATGAGTGAGATAGTGTGAGTGTAAGAACCCAATCACAAGGCTTGAACCAAAAAATTACTGTGTAACAATAATCAAGGTGTATATGTGACTGTATATAAACCTATGGCAGTAGCAGCCAGAGAGAGATGTAACCCAGGACAGCAAGAACTCGGGACCGGACCAGAAGCAGTAGAGCCCTCCCACAGATCTGAAGGGACTTTGGGGACCCTCGTCGCCTCATGGCCAATCTCTGGGCAGCTGTCGCCTGGCCAGCCTCAGCCACCTACGAAATCAAAACCAACACCCGTGCTTGCAGCCTGCCAACATGAATGAGTTGTATGTGTGAGTATAATTGTGCAAATAAGGGAACCAATAAATCACCCTCAGTGCTGCTCTAGTTCGCCCTTTGTCTGTGGTTATTTCTTGGCTGGTTCCAAGAATGGGTAACAAATTCCAGTAGAATTAAGCATAGCATAGCACCAAAACATCATCTATATGCAATTATTCCTATTATAAAATATTTAGAATTGTTCCTTGAGATCATCAGCCAGATGGCCTAATACTGGCCAATAATCGAGCATTGGAAATGTAAAAAACGTATGTAATTTAATTACAGAAAATGAGGCTATGCTAATCACTTTGTTAACCTCACAACAATCTTTGGTTTGTTTTAAAGTTCAGAGCTAACAAAGTTTGACCATATATTGTTATATTACAGGTACCTCCAGCAGTGTTGAGATATATTTTACCACTCACTTTGCCCCTCATTCACTCCAAAATTATATACTCTTTGTGAAAAGTTCTTAGTTCCTTGTTGGGCATTCTAGAATTTAGGGTTAAAGTAATTCTAAAATAAAACTGTGACATGATTTCTAAAATCACAGGTAGGATAGTTGAATATCACTATATTGATGTCAGAATTCTATTACAAGTGCCATAAAGTCATGTTTACATGAAATAGTTATGAACTAAAGCTAGGAAAAACTCAGCAGTTTCACCTAGCAAGAGGTTTAAGTGTTTTCAATCCACTTTGGGTCTTCTTTGGTTTCAGTCCATGTAAATGCTTACTCCCATACAGTTTCAGGTGCTAACAACCTCAAATGTCACTGTGACGGCAGCAAGTTTCACTGAGATCCATGCAAAATTCACATGATGCTGATATGAAATCATAAATCATCTTTGATTCTCATGAAATTGGCCTCAGGTTCCCTCAGATGGTTTGCAAAGCTTCCAAGGAACTTAGTCTGAGTTTTGAAATTTTAATGATACCTGAAAACAAGCGAGTTTCATGCGGACTCTGGGGTATTCTGAGGTAAGTATCTCTCAATTTTTCTTGTCACCATTTCAACTTAATTAAATAATTGAATATTAACTTTGGTAGAGTCAGAATCACTCTATAGTCCAGTGGTTAGGGCACTCACCTGAGAGGTGAGGAACACCTATTCAAATCCCTTCATCTCTCCTCATCAGGCAGAGGGGAAATTGAACTGGGGTTTCCAACATCCCAGATGAGTACCCTAACTATTGAGCTAAAGGTTATAAGAGAGGAACCCTTTGTGCCCCAATTCTGTGTGGAATTAGGCATGCTCAGAAGATACCTATTGGATTGGGCCCCACAGGCAAGCTAGGTGGAGGAAGCATCTGTTCTCCTACATTTCTGGACTGGTCTGAGTCTTAGGCAATCTGGCTGCCTTCCTGAGGCTTCAGTGTGCATGCTCAGAGGCAGAAACATAGGTGTCTAGGGAACTTTTACACAACAAAGTTAGGTGCCAAGTGAATGTAGGCATCTACAAGGTACAGCAGCAGCAGCTGAGCAGGGGGGCTGTGGAACTTAGCAATAGTGTCTAAAGCTGGGACTTAGGCACCTAAATCCCTTTGTGAATCTGACCCACAGTCCTTACGTGCTCAGACTGCAGGAACGGGGCTCATCAGAGCAGCAGCAGTGCTGGCCTCCCCAAGGGAGAAGGGGGCAGGATCACAGCCCTGTTAACTCTCTGTACATTGTTGGAGACGGCAATGGACAGTATTGCTGGACTCTTCATTCAGATATATTACATCAATTTCTTAACTTGAGCAACAAGTTTTGGCATGAAGCTGTAGTTTGATATCCCAATCAGGGCAACAAGAAAAGCTGTGGCATAGCACTGAGGCTCTAAACCTGTATCCTCATGCATAATTGTAGGGGAGGAAAAATTAACACAGCAGTATGAGTTTTCTTAGCAAAGAGAGAAAAGTACAGAGAAGATATGTTTAACAAAACCATTGAAAGGGGAAAACCTCATGCTTCAGGGCTTAAGCCAATCTCTACCTGCTAGAGATCAGAATAACATCTAATGTGAAGGGCATATTTTCCCATATACCTTGATTCTATTCCACTGGCAAATCCTGTGTTTCTACAGGAACAGGGGGGAAAAGCTTTAATTGCCTGGGTTCCATGGTGGCTAAGAAACAAGGACAGTTCCCCAAGGAAGTATCTATGTATTTGGAAGTTAATTGAGACCACTGTTAAATTGCATGGCAATTCTTCAGACAGAAAGTGGGATGGGGGAAGATGCTATACACCATTTGTTCAGTTCTCCTGGAAAAAAGGATGACACTTTGCAGTAAGATTTTCTGCAAAAGCCAAACACCAGGGGACAAATAGGAAAGTGAGCGATAAAATCTATCAACGAGCCTCATTGCACACAGCAGGTAAATGGCTTTCTTATTAGACAAACAACAATATTAATAAAATACAAGGGGATGCAGAGCCATTGCTCATATGCTGAGCCTCAAGTCATGAGGAGTCAATGGCCATGGGGATTATATCAATAGAATCTGTTATAATGTTCCCTTCAGCACCTTATCCTGACTAGCTGACTTTAATAATCATAAACTACAGGACACTTTATCCGTAAAATAACTATTACCATTGATCATTATCTCTATAAATAAATATGTATTTAATGAAATGCTCCTCTGGGGCACGCAGGAGTGCAAGGAGTCAGCCACTGTCTCCTGTCTCATTGAGATGTTTTTCTTTGGTAGAATGCATTGTGAAAGTTCTGTGTAGTGTAAAAGGCAATTCATTTTATCTGTTCTCTTTCAATAATATACATCCTCTGTATGCGATAGGTTAAAGTTATTATGTCATCACATAAACAACATCACAACTTTTGCATCCTCAGCACAGCAGGGTGAAGCATTTGTAATGAAACCCACAACCACGTTAGACTTGCCTGCTTTTTGACCTCTGTTACAAACTGGAAACCCTTCCCAGTCCCTGCAAATGAAGCCAGGTCCAAACTTTCAAGCATAGCTAGGCTGCTTTATGGTTCAGACCCAAACTAAAATTGGGCCTAACCAGAAACCTCACACCCGAACACCTCTAAAGTTTAGGGAATTTTTGGATCAGGACTGAAATCCAGATCTGAACTCCACTGCTTATTTTCAACTGCTTTGAAGGGGCACCAAGGTTGGCAGATTCCAGCTGAGAGCTCTCCCCCTCCCCCCGCTGCTAATATTAATAAAGATCAGTTGGAATGTGTGAATACATCCAGCAGCATTGTCAAATAATGAGCTCCACAAAACAGGATCTCCGGGTGAATTTATATTTTATGTCCTTCTTCTGCAGCGAGCTGTTATACCCTCTCTTGGAAAATAGCCAGAATTTGAATTAGATTATCTATAGTGGTTCACAGGATATATCTGGGAGTGGTGGTGTGAAAATGATCAGTACTGGAAGGCAAGTCCTAAAATTATACTATTTGAGAACATAAAGAGTCATAGCTGCCTTTCTCATCTTAAGAACTTTGTACGCTGAAAATTTATCATTCAAAAGGTGTCATTACTTATGACTTTAATAATCCAGAGCCATAGGCTGAAGCCCATATCGTTCCTCCTGTGCTCTCCTCTATTTCCATAAGTAGAGGGGAGCCTTTGCCAGTGGCTGCTAGACAGGGTCCTGAATGGAGGATGCTCCTACCTTTCCACCCTTCCCCCTGGTCCCTAAGCCTGGTCTACACTAGAGAAAATAAACATTCAATGCCCCCAGGGCATTTGTAAATAGTTTGTGCCAGCATAAGTCCCTTTACCACCAATGGTTTCTAAATGGCCTCATAACCGGATGGAGCAGATTACCATCCCACAGGTTTAGATACCACTTACAGCTTAACAGGTTCAGTCTCAACTGTCTGAGTGCCAGGGTGTGGACACTGAGATGCTGAAGTGGCTCAATTAGCCCTCCCACTACTCTCCCACAGAGTATGGGTTGTGAAATCAACCAGGATACACTGCACCAAGAGCCAGGAATTGCTTGATGCACCCCAGAAAGGAATGATAACTGACAATTGGTTTAGCGGAGCACTAGAGTGGAGATCAGACAAATATTAAACCAATTCAGAATGGCTAGTGTCGTGTCATGGACCCATTTGTGCATATACCAATTCAATATAACTGGCAAAATTCTCTAATGTAGACAAGGCCCTACGAGCCTCTTTGCAGTGGGTTACCAGCCCTTGCCATGGGAGGGTGGGGGGTAAAAAGGGGCTGTGGATTTCCTCTAGATTCTTACTCCTCCTAAGTTTGCAGTGGAAAGTAACTGGTGCTATCGAGTTCCTTAGCGCAGCTGTGGTTGTGCGAGTTTCTGCAAGAGTTCTGCTGTCCCGATGCCAGCAGGAACTCTGAGCCAGCCTGTAATGCAATGCAATGTCACACAAATTCTATTTTTATTTGGTTCCCATCACAGTAGTTTCATGAATGTTATACACTCAAGACCCCTATGATGTAGTGAAACATAATCTCATTATACAGATGAGGAACAATTCTGATTAGGTGACTTGCCCATGATCACACAGGAAGTTTGTGGCAGATCTGGGAACTGTGCCCTCATTTCCTAAATCCCAGTCCAGTACTTCAATCACAAGTCTTCCTTCCTCCCCTATTTTTAACAGATTACAAAACAGTTGTGGGTTAAGGGTGGAACCCCAACAGAAGAATTACAAAGGAAATGCAAATAAAAACTCAGGAAATTTCCACTCCCTGAGACAGAAGCAAAGGCTCTTGATTGATGAGAAGGGGGGCGGGAAATGTGTCTGAGTAAGGACTTGGTGTACACTCTGCACCCATTTGTATTTCTTTCATCTGTGCATGGCGTGGATAGTCCTATCTCATACATCCTGTGTGGAAGAGGAGCGGGGAGATCAATTGCCTTCCCCCACATCTTCTGGATGGCTGCCTGCAAGCCTAGGAGTGTGCACAATGAGAGGAAAGACCAGGAGACATCATTCCCCCGCTGTTACCTTACTGGAGCCCCCTGTATGATGGGGAACCCCTCTTTATGGAACGTCCCAGGTACAGCTGCAGCTAGTGTGAGCCATGACTAAGTGGAAGCCAAGAATACAGCTCTTCTGAAACCATGGCAATTTCACTCTATGCATCCGAAGAAGTGAGGTTTTTACTCACGAAAGCTTATGCCCAAATAAATCTGTTAGTCTTTAAGGTGCCACCAGACTCCTTGTTGTTTTTGTAGATACAGACTAACACGGCTACCCCCTGATACATGGCAAGGAGGTGTCACCAGGACCCCAGAGATGCCATGCAGATTCCTCTGGCTTCTTTTGATTCCAGTGTATCTATGAGGTTTATGGATTGGATCCATGGACTGATATGGTTAAAGAGTGAACAAACCCTTTTCCCTTCACCAGAACAATTCAGGAGGAAACTCAGTGAGATTTCCTGCTCCTTAGTTCCCATCTACAGGTTTTCCTATAAATAGAGATGTAGTGGTGCAAAGAATGCCCCTTTGCTGTCAGATGTGGGACCTCAGGTGAGGCTGTGCCTCAGTTTCACCTCACCTGGGTTATAAACAAGTCCAAGCAGGCCTTTCTAGTATTAGAGAGGACCCTCTTTGAAAGGTCTCATTTCTTTAACAGAAAAGGACAACACAGAGACAAACAAAATCTTCATTAAGCTACTCCAATGGAAACTCAACACCTCTGTGTTAATCAGTCTTATGACTTCCCCCTCTAGCTACAGATCACATGGGGGCTGAATTCCCTACCAGGAGTTTGCAGCTCTGCTGGGTGTTCCGCTCAGTGTTACTCTTCCCCGACTGTGGATCAGACTTTGCTGAGCAAGTCCCTAGTAGCTACCCAGGAACTCCCTGGCCTGTTTGTTCTCCTGGGCTGCTCCGGTCCCTTGCCTGGGAGCACTTTCTGTCTGGGCCTGTTAGTTTCTCCTCTGCTCTACAGGGAGACACGACTCAGCTCCCCCGGGGAGTCTCTCTCCTTCAGAGCTTCCTGTGTTCTCCCTCCCTAACTGAATCCTCATAAGCCTTTTCGAATATGTCTATAGAGCCCAGGACAACAAGCCTCCGAGCCCGGATTGACAGACTTTGACTAGGGGGGCTCATGCTAGCATTCTAAAAGTAGTTGTGTAAACAGCACTTTGAAGTTGCAGCTTGGGTTCAGAAGCCTAGGGAGGAAATTGACCTTCAGAGCTTGGGCCACAGCTTCAAAGCCTTCATCCTTACCTGAGTGACTGCCACCCAGCTACTTTCAATGTTTAGCCATGTCAGTCCCATGATATTGAAGAGTCAAGGTGGGTGAGATAATATCTTCTATTGGACCAACTTCTGTTGGGGAGAGAGATAAGCTTCGTATCTCTCACCAACACAAGTTAGTCCAATAAAAGATATTACCTCAGCCACCTTGATCTAGCTACTTATGAAATTAACTACCCACAGGTGGATCAGGAAGGGTCATTCTCTTTAGCAGACCTGTCACAGGATCCAGCTACTCTGTGATAAGGGATAATTGGGCCTTTTTGTTAGTTCTTCAGCTTGTGGCCCAAAGTAACTAAAAAGAACTAAACTAAACAAACAAAAAATCTCATGAGCTCAGAATCTAAGGGCTATAGAAAGTCTACCATACAACAACTGCAAGTCAATACAATCATTAAATAAATAAATAGAAAACCATTTTTTCCCCACTTCAGTGCATAATGTGTATAGAAACTTATGGTAAGGAAATTCCACAGCTTATTAGCTGACCACTCAAAAGTTTTTAAACTAATTTTGATTCTATTTGGGATTGTGATGACTATCATCTGTGTAGAGGATTAAATCCAAGGAAATGAAGCAGTAATATCATGGTGTAAAGTCCTGAAATGGAATATTGCTTTCAGGTCAAATATATAAGTTTGCTGCTTTGTAGTGTTATTGATTTGATTAATAAAATTCCACAAATAACGTGCAACTATATGCTTGATGGAAAGAAATTGCTCACATTGTAGGATGATGATGACATGGGCCCAATCCTGCAGTCGTTACTTAGTTAAAACTTCCATCGACACCTGGAGTTTTGTTTACAGGATTTGACCTTTAGTATTTAGCAAGTAATGATAATAATAAAAACATAATAATTAATAGAATCATAGAATTGGGAGGGACCTCAAGAGGTCATCTAGTCCAGTCCCCTGCACTCATGGCAGGACTAAGTATTATCTAGACCAGTATCAGAGGGGTGGCCATGTTAGTCTGGATCTGTAAAAAGCGACAAAGAGTCCTGTGGCATCTTATAGACTAACAGAAGTATTGGAGCATAAGCTTTCGTGGGTGAATACCCACTTCGTCAGACGCATGTCCATGCATCTAGACCAGTGTTTCCCAAACTTGGGACGTCGCTTGTGTAGGGAAAGCCCCTGGCGGGCCGGGCCAGTTTGTTTACCTGCCCCGTCCGCAGGTGCGGCCGATCGCGGCTCCCACTGGCCACGGTTCGCTGCTCCAGGCCAATGGGGGCCGAGGGACTTACTGGCCGCTGCTTCCAGCAGCTCCCATTGGCCTGGAGCAGCGAACCACGGCCAGTGGGAGCCGCGATGGGCCGAACCTGCGGATGGGGCAGGTAAACAAACCGGCCCGGCCCGCCAGGGGCTTTCCCTACACAAGCGGCGTCCCAAGTTTGGGAAACACTGGTCTAGACTATACTTAACAGATGTTTGTCTAACCTGCACTTAAAAATCTCCAATGATGGAGATTCCACAACCTCTCTAGGCTATTTATTCCAGTGCTTAGCCACCCTGACAGTTAGGAAATTTTTCCTAATGTCCAGCCTAAGCCTCCCTTGCTGCAATTTAAGCTCATTGCTTCATGTCCTATCCTCAGAGGTTAAGAAGAACAATTTTTCTCCCTCCTCCTTATAACAACCTTTTATGTACTTGAAAACTGTTATCATGTCCCCTCTCAGTCTTCTCTTTTCCAGACTAAAAGGAGAGAGAATATCTGAGCCTGTATAAGGAACATGGCCCTGAGAACACAGAAGAACTGATGGATTTTAGAGCTGTTTTACAGGGGAAAATACAGGGGAGAATGAAAGAGAAGTTGATGATGTCAACCAATTGCAAACCTGAGTGATGGGGGGAATGATGGATTTGCAGGATATTTACGATAACAGTTTCTCTTATTATTGTTACTGCATCCTCCACAACCCCAGTCTTCCCACTTGCTTTACTTAACTGTAACATATTGTGTCAGGCTCTTTCAGATAGAGATCTTACCACATGTTTGTCCAGTGCCTAGCATAACAGGATCCCAACCCCATTCAAGCCACTATGGGAGAAGGGAACAGTAATAGGACTCTATGCTATATAGGTTCTCATATCACCCATATCACTGTAGTATTTGAGCACCTTCCATGAGTGCACTAAGCGATGTTACTAACTTCTGTCACATGTTGTCATAACTAGAAAGGGAAGGGTAACAACCCTCCTGTATACAATACTATAAAATCCCTCTTGGCCAGAGGCACTAAAATCCTTTTACCTTTAAAGGGTTAAGAATCTCAGGTAACCTGGCTGACACCTGACCCAAAGGACCAATAAGGGGACAAGATACTTTCAAATTTGGGGGGCGGGGGAGGCTTTTGTTTGTGTGCTCTTTGTTTTTGGGTGTGTTCGCTCTTAGGACTAAGAGGGAACAGACATCAATCCATCTTCTCCAAATCTTTCTGCACAAGTCACTCATATTTCAAACTTGTAAGGAACAGCCAGGCAAGGCATATTAGTTTTACCTTTGTTTTCTCAACTTGTAACTGTTCCTTTTTGCTAGAGGGTTTATTTATGGTTGCTGTAACTTTGAACCTAAGACTAGAGGGGTTTCCTTTGGGCTCTTTGAATCTGATTACCCTGTAAAGTTATTTTCCATCCTGATTTTACAGAGATAATTTTTACCTTTTCTTTTAATAAAATTCTTCTTTTAAGAACCTAATTGATTTTTCATTGTTTTAAGATCCAAGGGTTTGGATCTGTGTTCACCAGGACTAATTGGCGAGGGGATATTCTCAAGCCTACCCAGGAAAAGGAGTATAGGGGCTTGCGGGAAATTATTCTCAAGCCTACCCAGCAAAGGAGTGTTAGGGACTTGGGAGTTATTTGGGGAAAGGCAGAGTTCCAAGTGGCTCTCCATAAATATTCGGTTAAAATGCTTGGTCGTGGCAGCGTATTTTTAACCTAAGCTGGTAAAAATAAGCTTAGGAGGTCTTTCATGCGGGTCCCCACATCTGTACCCTAAAGTTCAGAGTGGGGAGGGAACCTTGACACATGTGTTTCATGCTCTCTCTCATCCTGTCCCCGGAGAGAGAATTTTGTTTGCAGTATAGTGTGGTGTTCAGGTAAGGTTTTGTTTTTCAGGCTTTTTTCTCCTTCCTTGAATGTATATACTGCTGTGTGTTTATGTTAGAGAAAGTGTGATGAAGATGTGCACCTTGCACTTGGAATAGAAGGTGGTGAGGTTTGCGAAGGTCCTTAGTTCCTAAAGGAGTTAATTCCATCCTCATTGGCAAGCCCCTCAATGCATGCTCTGGCTCCTGTACGAATGGGCTTTACTCTGTTAGAAAGATCCAGTGTGCCTAAGGAGCAGAGCTGTCAACCTCATCCCCTGTCTTAGGGGATGATCTTTTAGATATGTTGTGTCCAAGCTACTGTATGCCTTGAAAATAAGGACTAAGACACTGAACATGACTCTATTCTATTGGCAGCCAGTATAAAGAGTGAAGTACAGACCTGAAGTGTTCTACGTAGCCCAGGTTGCTGAGGAGACAAGCTGCAGTATGGGGTAGTAGTTGGAGTTTCGTGAGAGCTGATGGCTTCACACCCAGGTATAGCACATTGCTGTAGTGCAGATGGGAGGTGACAAAGACATGTAATCCTAAGGCCAGATCATCATACACCAGTATGGTTCAGAGTCTTCTAGCCAAATGTAGGTGGGAAAAAGCATTATTTGTGGAAGCTGCTTCTTCATCCATGAGCTGATCTCATCCACACACTGGACCGTCTTGGTAGTAATGGCATGGTCATATATGATGAAAGATGCAGCTGTAGCATAAATTAATATTAAGGAAGAGGGGAGGGTTTCACAGTAAAGATGAGGAGCTCAGTTTTTGCCTTAGAGGAAGCGGATATCCAGGAGGAGATGTCAAAAAGGCAGAAAGAGATGCTTGCATGAACAAAGGGGAGTAGAATGGAGAGTGAAGTTAAATTTTTGTCATCAGCCATAGGGGGGAGGTAAGGCCTTGTGTGTAGATGAAGTGTAAAGAGAGAAGAGAACCAGATCAAGGATGTAGCACTACAGGAACTTAACTGAGAGCAGAAGAGGGAAGGAAGAACCAAAGGAGTCACTGGAGAAGCAACCAGCTAGTAGAATGAACCAGGGAGCTAGGAAGACAACCAGAGAGTAGAATGGTTGGGAAATGTCTTGCACAACTCTTTGAATATAATTAAAGTCATGTTTTCTTATATTTGTTTATGTTCCCTGGACTATTTAAAATCTGTTTCCTTCTTCCAGAAGTTTAGCTTCCTTTTCTGCTTATTTGTGTCCCAACAGCCACTTTTAATTCACTTTACACTATAAGGGGACAACTGGGATTCTTGTCAGTTTAGTTTAGTTTAGTTTTGGACATCCTCAAACTGCTGCCAGCAAAATAGGTCTTTAGCCCGCCTGTGCTAGCCATCTGGACAAGAGTGAGTTCGCTCACTAGGAGCAGAGTTAAGGAGGAGCTTTTAATCTTTACTTTTAATTTCCTAATTTTTCAGTGTTTGATTTCTAAACCTTAAAGTTGACAAGAAGGGTTTCTTCAGGTATGTTAGCAACAAGAAGAAAATCAAGGAAAGTGTGGGCCCCTTACTGAATGAGGGAGGCAACCTAGTGACCGAGGATGTGGAAAAAGCTAATGTACTCAATGATTTTTTTGCCTCTGTCTTCACGCACAAGGTCAGCTCCCAGATTGCTGCACTGGGCAGTACAGCATGGGGAGAAGGTGACCAACCCTCTGTGGAGAAAGAAGTGGTTCGGGACTATTTAGAAAAACTGGACGTGCACAAGTCCATGGGGCCAGATGCGCTGCATCCGAGGGTGCTAAAGGAGTTGGCGGGTGAGATTGCAGAGCCATTAGCCATTATTTTTGAAAACTCATGGCGATCAGGGGAGGTCCCAGATGACTGGAAAAAGGCTAATGTAGTGCCCATCTTTAAAAAAGGGAAGAAGGAGGATCCGGGGAACTACAGGCCAGTCAGCCTCACCTCAGTCCCTGGAAAAATCATGGAGCAGGTCCTCAAGGAATCAATTATGAAACATTTAGAGGAGAGGAAAGTGATCAGGAACAGTCAGCATGGATTCACGAAGGGGAAGTCGTGCCTGACTAACCTAATTGCCTTCTATGATGAGATAACTGGCTCTGTGGATGAGGGGAAAGCAGTGGATGTGTTATTTCTTGACTTTAGCAAAGCTTTTGATACTGTCTCCCACAGTATTCTTGCCACCAAGTTAAAGAAGTATGGGCTGGATGAATGGACTGTAAGGTGGATAGAAAGCTGGCTAGATCGTCGGGCTCAACGGGTAGTGATCAATGGCTCCATGTCTAGTTGGCAGCCGGTTTCAAGTGGAGTGCCCCAAGGGTCGGTCCTGGGGCCGGTTTTGTTTAATATCTTTATTAATGATCTGGAGGATGGTGTGGACTGCACTCTCAGCAAGTTTGCAGATGACACTAAACTAGGAGGCGTGGTAGATACACTAGAGGGTAGGGATCGGATACAGAGGGACCTAGACAAATTAGAGGATTGGGCCGAAAAAAACCTGATGAGGTTCAACAAGGACAAGTGCAGAGTCCTGCACTTAGGACGGAAGAATCCCATGCACTGCTACAGACTAGGGACCGAATGGCTAGGTAGCAGTTCTGCTGAAAAGGACCTAGGGGTCACAGTGGACGAGAAGCTGGATATGAGTCAACAGTGTGCTCTTGTTGCCAAGAAGGCTAACGGCATTTTGGGCTGTATAAGTAGGGGCATTGCCAGCAGATCGAGGAACGTGATCGTTCCCCTTTATTCGACATTGGTGAGGCCTCATGTGGAATACTGTGTCCAGTTTTGGGCCCCACACTACAAGAAGGATGTGGAAAAATTGGAGGGAGTCCAGCGGAGGGCAACAAAAATGATTAGGGGTCTGGAGCACATGACTTATGAGGAGAGGCTGAGAGAACTGGGATTGTTTAGTCTCCAGAAGAGAAGAATGAGGGGGGATTTGATAGCAGCCTTCAACTACCTGAAGGGGGGTTCCAAAGAGGATGGAGCTCGGCTGTTCTCAGTGGTGGCAGATGACAGAACAAGGAGCAATGGTCTCAAGTTGCAGTGGGGGAGGTCCAGGTTGGATATCAGGAAAAACTATTTCACTAGGAGGGTGGTGAAACACTGGAATGCGTTACCTAGGGAGGTGGTGGAGTCTCCTTCCTTGGAGGTTTTTAAGGCCCGGCTTGACAAAGCCCTGGCTGGGATGATTTAGCTGGGAATTGGTCCTGCTTTGAGCAGGGGGTTGGACTAGATGACCTCTTGAGGTCCCTTCCAACTCTGATATTCTATGATTCTATGATTCTATGATGCATTACCTGGCTTTTGAATACAGACATCTCCAAATAAATTCTATATACACAAATAAGTTGATTTGTACAACACAAAATTACATCATCTCCCTCCAACACACACAGCAACTGGAACATTAATTTCATATGCCCACAGTAACAATAGCCCCAAAATGTATTTTGTAAAATATATTAAGAAATGGGAATCCATATGTTTTACTATTTGAATTTGGTCTGGTGTGAAATTTTGAGTTGGTGAATTTCTTATAAAAGGATTTGAGATCTTCACATATTTACACTGCACAACATAAGTGAAAAGAGTCAACATTAAGTATGATGGTGAATGGGATTTGATCCTGAAAGGTTAACAGACATTAAATAAAGAGGTTGCAAGAGGCTAAAGTCAGTCTGCCTGTCTGGAAACAAACCACTTTTGTAACCAACTCATTTGTGTGGATATGTTTAAACGTGACCTGTAAAAAGTCTAAAACAAAAGAAATGAT
Organism: Trachemys scripta elegans; assembly: GCF_013100865.1. NCBI lineage: Eukaryota > Metazoa > Chordata > Testudines > Emydidae > Trachemys > Trachemys scripta. Next base: position 176,546,409 of record NC_048300.1, read on the forward strand.
TATATTCTTGCAATATAAATATCAAGCCAATACAGGGTTTCATTTCCAATACTAAAAGGTAAAACAAACAAATGAACAAATGTTTCCCACTGAGAAGCTCAAATAATATAAATCAAAACCCACCAAAGTCAACAGGAGTATTTTTATTAACTTCAATGAGCATGCTGAAAATGAGAGGGGGCTGTGAAGACTCTGTGATGCTGGATTTACTCTCCCACTTGGTCTGAAATAGCCTGAATTTGTGATCTTTTGGGCACACTGCACAAGCCATCTACTTAATTTGAAATTAATAGGCAGCAGGTTTAAAAAACAATAAATAAAGCAATACTTCTTCACACAATGAACAGTCAACCTGTGGACTCATTGGCAGGGGATGTTGTGAAGGCCAAAAGTAGAACTGGGTTAAAAAAAAATCTGGATAAGTTCATGGAGGATAGGTCCATCAATGGCTACTAGCCAAGATGGTAAGGGATGCAACCCCATGCTCTGGGTGTCTCTAAACCACTGACTGACAGAAGCTAGGACTGGATGACAGAGGATGGATCACTTGATAAATGCCCTGTTCTGTTCATTCCCTCTGAAGCATCTGGCACTGGCCACAGTCAGAAGACAGGATACTGGGCTAGATGGATCATTGGTCTGACCTAGTATGGCCATTCTTATGTTCTTACGGGGTAGAAGGATGGGGCTGAAGAGGGATGGAATGTACAGCTGGGTGAATAATGGGGTTTTTTTTTGGTTTGTTGGCAATGTTGTGATAATTGGGTTTATAAATTTACCCTTATTGTATGCTCAATAGTGAAAAGTGAGTCAAAGTTCATAAACTGTCACAATAATCTATACCAATAAATGTTGATGGGAAAAGGTGCCAAAGAAACAATATAAACAAAAAGGCCTGCTGAGATAATTTTCAAAACTGTGTTGAGAACATGCCCCTGGTAAACAAGAAAAATGTGGCACCAGAAATTATTGAACCAAAATTGGTATTATGGAGATTTGGCCTAATTGGTGAACAAAATAATGAGGAGATGGGCTATTCCACCCTTCCTTCCCTTTTAGGGTCCTTAATAAAGAGACTTTTGGGGAAAATGATGAATAGATGGAAGTGAATAGTGGCTGCCTGAAAGACAAGAAGGGAAAGATGTGAACTTCATTATCATGCCTACTACCATCATCATATCCCAGAATCCAGGACCTTCTTCATCTGAATCCTGGGAGCTATTCTGAGCACAGTGGGCCAGAGAGAGGGACCCAGATGACACCGCCAGCTCCACTGGCTCTGGCTAAATCCCGACCACCACCAGGGATGTGAGACTGTCTGTCCACTACTTCCCAGTATATTGTTTTCCTTCCCTACCTTATTTCTTCTCTTTCCTAGCTCTCTAATTTCTCTTTTTGTCAAATAGGAGTCTGTCTTAGCCGGCCAAGACTGCATAATTTGCAACACTACTGTAAACCTGTGACCAGCAGCACAGCTAAAAGCAATGCCTTAAACCAGGGGTAGGCAACCTATGGCACGCGTGCCGAATGCAGCACACAAGCTGATTTTCAGTGGCACTCACACTGCCCGGGTCCTGTCCACCGGTCCAGGGGGCTCTGCATTTTAATTTAATTTTAAATGAAGCTTCTTAAACATTTTAAAAACCTTATTTACTTTACATACAACAATAGTTTAGTTATATATTATAGACTTACAGAAAAAGACCTTCTAAAAACGTCAAAATGTATTACTGGCATGCGAAACCTTAAATTAGAGTGAATAAATGAAGACTTGACACACCACTTCTGAAAGGTTGCCGACCCCTGCCCTAAACAGTCCGATGCTAGTACAAGTTTGCCAGGTCTCAAAATGACTGATAAGACCGCGTGCTGTGACTGGTGGGTTTTTTTTGTTCATTTGTTTTTCCAGCAGTGAGGTCAACACCAGAGACAGAAGCTTCATTTTCTATTTTGTTGTTCTTTTCTTTCCCCCTCTTGTGTACGTTTGTCTTATTTTGTCTTTTAGAAAATGCTATCAGACTTTAACAACAACAGCAAGACCTCCACCCCACCTCAACTAACTGTTTTCTCTCCCCCCGCCGCCAGACAGTTACTACTATCTTTAAAACCATCTAAAAGATGTCAGATGCAAAGAGGGAGTGGGGGTCCTTTTAAAAAAACTCGCTCCAGCTGCAGGGAATGGGGTGTTGTTAAAATGGAAGCCTTATTTAAAATTTAACTTTTTAAATGCTTTAACTGTTTTTTCTTTCTTTTGTCTATTTAATAAAGGATTAAAGATGTTCAATAATATGTTTGCCATGGTATTAAGTGGGTTGAGGTCTCTGTATACCAAGTCCCAAACCTTGTTTAAAACTGTTTAATGTTGGATAAGTTCAGGGTTATGACAACAATGTTGGATGCCTTTATTTAATCTAAATTAATATAACAGAAATTCAAAAAAGCAAAAAGACTCCCACAAACAACAACAACATAGTTTCAGGTCAGACTGAAAAAAATCAGATTTTTTTTGGTGAATTTAAAAGTAAAAAAAATGTGTGTTGGGTCAAACAAAATATTTTGTTTTGCTATTGACCATTTAAACATGTTTTTGATTTTTTTTTTAATAAAGAAATTTTGGAACAAAAAGTTGTTTCAAAGTTAAAAATTGAAATATTTTGTTTTGAAAATATTGAAACGAAATACTTCACATTTCACTGTTTTTTTTTTCCTGACCAAACAATTGAGAGATCTTGACACACATTTATAGAACATTTTAGTGTTGGTAAAGGTGTATTTTTCACTGATTTTTTTTTTTTCCCAAAAAATGTTGCCCAGCCCTAATGGTAAGGACTTCTTGATAATTTTTGATTCCCAGGGTGGCTGAGTAGAACTGAGTTAATTTGCTCATGTTGAACAATGTTTTTCATGCTACTGAGTACATTATGCTGTTGTAAGCTTAAATATGTATCTGGGTGACTAGGACTCTTGGTGTTTTATTATTACATATGAATTATTATTATTATTATTATTACGACTACTCACATCTAAACATAAAATAAATAAATAATAATTCAGAACAGCACTTAACCATGAATGGGACTTAAGCTTAACGTTAAGCATATACTGAAGTCCCATTCAGTCTTATGTGCTGTTCTGAATAGGGGTAGATTAAGCATATGCTTAAGTGCTTTCCTGATTCAGGATTTATGAATATCTCCTCTTTCCAATAAGTCACAAACACTACACTTTTTAGGAACTTCTTGACCTCAGTTTCCTCCACACCATCTATCTTTCTAATTTGGTGTTGATAGGGCTATTAAGCAGAACTTGTTGAAAAAAACGTAGATGGAACCATTTTCAGTCGGACTATGGAGCTCCATCAAAATTGAAACAATTTGCGATGTCATGTCAACTTTACTGAAAGTTAATTTCAGAGGAAAAGGGCAGGGAGGGAATTAGAACAATGAAGCATTTGATTTTTCATTTTGAAATAACTTTTGTGTCAATTAATTTTTTAAAATATTTCATGTCTTATAGTGTAATATAAATTAAAAAGTGAAATATCAAAATGAAAAAAAATATTGCTCAATCCAAATGTTTTTGAAGAGTGAGGGAGAGGATTTTCTTTCTTTCCTGGAGAATTCAAAATGTTTAGGTTTTGCTCTGATTCTAAACAAATCCAAATTTTGAAATCTTAAAATCCTTTCCAAACTGGATTTTCTGTACTCTCCTATAGCTCTCCTATTAAGGACCTCCTCAATCTACCATCCAGGATCTTTGTTCTATAGTGCTCCCAACCCCATTGAGCTGGTCTTCATGTTTTACCCTGTGGAAATTAAGTACAAATCACATGAAGGACTCGTCTGAAGGTATCAGATGAGCACCAACCATACTCTCAGCATTGGAATTAATAATAGTGATGTAACACTCATATTCTTAAATTTTAAAGGAAACTAATAGGTAAAGGAGAATAAGGACAGCATTGTACCATGTTATTTTCATATACGCTAAGGTCATAGTCTAGAACTTGGTAGTTAATTTACAGAACCATAGCACAACCAGAAATCTCTCAGATACTTTAAAAATGCAAAGAAAGCTACAAATAATATACTAGTAGGCAACCTGGCTCCTCTTTTTCAGATAGCTATCCAAGGTAGCGCGCTAGCCCAGGGGAGGCTGTGAGACAGAGATAGAGATCTTATAGGGTTGCCAACTGTCTAACCATACAAACCCAAACACCTTGCCCTACCCCTGCCCCACCCCTTCCCCAAGGCCCCACCCTTTCTCATAGGCCCCACCCCCGCACACTCCAGCCCCCTCCCTCTGTTGCTCGCTCTCCCCCACTCTCACTCACTTTCACTGGGCTGGGACAGGGGGGTTGGGGTGTGGGAGGTGTTGCAGGTTCTGGGCAGGGGGATGAGGCCAAGGAGTTTGGAGTGTGGGAGAGGGCTCCGGGCTGAGCTTGGGGTTGGGGTACAGGAGGGGGTTTGGAGTGCAGGCTCTGGGAGGGAGTTTGGGTGCAAGAGGGGGCTCAGGGCTGGAGGTTGGGGCATGGGAGGAGGTGTGGGGTGCAGGCTCCGGCCGGGCGGTTCTTCCCTTGGGCAGCTCCTGAATGCAGCAGAATGTCCCTGTGGGAGCTGCAGAGTTGGCGGTTGGGGTGGGAGAAGCTCACAGAGACACCCTGGCTGCCTCTGCACCTAGGAGCTGGACATACCGGCTGCTTCCAGGAGCCACGCAGAGCCAGGGTAGGCAGGGAGCCTACCTTAGCCACACTGCGCTGCTGACCAGACTTTTGGCCTATTAAAATATCCTGGATTGCTTTCAGTAGCAACCAGGAGACTGAGGCCGATTCCAGGAGACTCCCGGCCAATCTGGGAGTGTTTGAAACCCTAAGATCTTATGAAAGCAATAACACTTCAAAGAAAATTTTAATTTAAATATTTTAGTGAGCTTGTGAACTTCCCTGTAGATGGTGTTGTTGTCACTGAAATTTCCTAACATGCAAATCAGCTCCGAGAAAGGCCTTCTGAAACCTAACTTTCGTATGGTAAATAGAGTTATTTAAAAAAATAATAATTCTCAATTCTACAATATTATCAAAGGCAGTTTTTCACAGGCTTTGAATTTTGGGAGATAAATGTAAAAAGCAAGTCAAATCTCACAAGTGAAATTACGGTAGCTGTGTTGTTCATGGGAGGATCACCAACTAGAGGCATGAACAAGAGTAGGTCTTAGAGATGCGATATAGTCAGGCTTTATAAAGACTGTGAGCAAACTGAATTTGTTAATGTAATTGACTGAATCTCTCGAAAAAAATCACGATTGTAGCTATGAAAAGATAAATACATTGCCTTAGAAGCATGTTTGTGTCTTATGTTTCTGAAATTAGTCATTTGTTTTGATTGAATTTTCACCAGAGGCTCTGGTTATATTGTCTGATTTATATTTAGAGATTAAACTGAAATTTCTACCAGTGAAATAAAATTACTTCACCTTGGTGTATATTTAATAGGAGTTGGCCCCATTAATAGTTCAAAGGGCCAGAGTAATTCGCTCTGGTGAGCACTTACTGGTAGTTCCATTTCTTCACTGTAACTTTCTCCCCTAAGTGCTCACCAAGAGACTGTTCCAATGACGATTTAAAACCTATGGGAGTCTTTCCAGTGATTGGAATGTGCACTAGAACAGGACCCTGTTGTCCTAAATCTTTACTTTAATTATGGCAGTTTTCTTAAAAACAAAACAAAACAAAAAGTGTCTGAAATGATTGCTTACAAAAAATACTAGCCATGGAGATTTAATTCCCCTCTTTAGCAGGAGAATAGGAACAGCACATGCAGCTTTCTTAAACAGACCTTGTAGCGAGGCAGCCTGGTTCCCCGGCCACCCTGGAGGGGGACGAGCCCCTCCGGACACCAAAGAGGGCGGAGTCAGTGGAGCTTGCACCCAACCCCCAGAAGTCAGAGTGTAGGACAGGAAGTACAAAAGCCCAACCCCAGAGGTCACTAGAAGCCCGGCCGCTGGAGAAGCCAGATGCCTGTGGGCTAACTCCCGGTTGGGAGACTCCTGCAGTTTGCGGCTGACCCAAGGACTGGCCAGATGATGACCAGACCCCGGAGAAGCTGGTAAAACTGCCTGTGGCAAGTTACCCAGAGGAGCTGCCAAGCCTACCGCCTGCCGGGTACCCAGAGGAGCCCATGGTGCTTGATTCCTTGGAAGACTCTGTCCAGACCCAGGTACTGCTAGAGGGGGAGGTAGGAAGTAGCCCAGGGTCAGCCAACCCTAGTCTGGCTGCAGCACACCCAGAGCCAATGTCAGTGTGTTGCGGTCAGGATCCCCACTGACGCAGCAGCGGGTCTTCTGCTGCTGCTAGGGCCCTGGGCTGGAACCCAGTGGAGTGGGTGGGCCTGCGTCCCAACGTGCGGGTGGCAGTCTCCCCCTCTCCCAGGTCCTTCGGAGCCAGGACCTGGATCTCCTAAACTTATTTGTCTGCTGAGCCCCTGCCTGTGGGCCTGAGCCACTGACTCTCTACTGCCCCGCCCTGACCAAGGGCCTGGGCCTGTTCTAAAACTGTTTGCTCAGTCTCTGCCTGAGGTCCTGGGCCATGACTTTCTACAGCCTCGCCCTGACCCAGGGCCTGGGCTTGTATATTAAACTGTTCGCTCAGCCCCTGCCTGAGGGCCTGAGCTACTGACTGTTTGCCACACAGAGAGGCTAATTCCCCGACTCACCTGACCTAAGTAGCTAGGTGGCCGGGTTCCCCGCCGCCCCGGAGGGGGGACAAGCCCTGGCCGAACCCCTACAGACCTATTAATGCACCTGAACTATAATCCTGAGCTATCCCTTCAAGGGCTAAATATGTAGTTCAATTTTCATAACTCTTTCAGTGTTGATCCTACAAGGGTATAGATGGCTCATGAGGGATGATGAGAAGTTACTTCTGAAGGACACACAGTGCTTTGCATCATCAAGTTCTTAATCCTGAGATTACCATTCACTGCCAATGGGTGCCAATTAACACCAATCATAGTGATTTGTTTGGGCTGTAGATAGAGGTCTGCAGAGAAATGACAACACTCTATTCTGACAACACCCTATTCATTTTGCAGAGGACACCAAACAGTCACCATATGGTACTAATAGTAGCTCATAGACACCAATAAATTGGGCTGGATTTAAACTGTGTGTGTCTAGTGACACGTCCAGATATATATTTTTATCAAAACTTTTCAAATAACCTCAGCGCAGATACAATAATTTATGTCCAAATAATTTGGGTGTGGGTGATGGTGGTACATGTGTGTATAATGTATTTGAGCTTTTCCCCCCACAAAAATAATTCCCTGGAATTTGAGCACATGGGTATTTTTTAAATTCAAATAATGAGTCTTAATTTCTTTCTCCAGTAATCATGTCCACTGTGTATTTCCAAAGAGACTCCCTGACACTTATCAGAACTCTGCCACATGACTCACCAATTAAAATGAATCCATATTAAATTATAACTCTATAGTACATTGTTAATAGTGCAGGGCATCAGAAACCATCCTGTGTGACTTTCATAATGTCTAGTCACAGTGTAGTTAATCATACTTTGTTAATCATACTTGGAATTAATATTTGTTCAAAAGATTCATGACTTGTAAGACTTATTTCCATGTCTATGTAATGTTATATCTATAAGGCCACAGTTTAAGTGTTTAATAATGCAGTATAGAAAGATAGATATAGAAACACACAGAGTTATATGAAAGAAGGCCCAAAATAAAGGGGAAGGCTACCTGGCTCACCAAGGGAGCAGAGAAATAAGAACTCCCGTTACACCCTCACATGAGCTACTCAGATCCTGGATCCAGGCACACAAGGATAAATGGGCATTGTGCAACTGCTTAATCCCCCTATCCCAAGCAGATGGGAAAGAAACAGGTGGAGAACTGGCACTGCCCCATAGTATATTGGCCAGACAGCTGAGCCAGCATGGGCAATGTCCTTTGCTGCTAACGTAGGCCAGCAAGAAATCCTACCTCTCCAATGCAAGGGGGGAAAGGGTGGGAATTAAACCTCAGAAGGGTATCCCTGAGACATAATGCCTTGCAAGGCTACTCCTGAGATGATGCGTTTTCCGCACCACCCTTTGCTGAGGGCTGTATGTTAAAAGGCATAATCTAGCCCTAAGAAAGAACTTAATTTCAGCCCAAAATGATCCAGCTGGTCCACATTTGTGGGAACCACTCATTTACACATCCAAGATCAGAATTTGGCCTTTGTTTGTGAAGCTACAGTAAATAATACATAAGGCGAGTAGGCACAACACCTAAATAAAGAGATGATGTTTAATATTAGAGACGACTTACTCAAACATCATCTTGTTTACTGCAGCAAAAGTTACACAATATTAGAATTCTAGAAAGATAATCTCATACAGCCACAGTGAAAGTAATTGTTGGCATTGTAGGTATTGATGCACGCTGTTGTTTAGTAGGACTGTATCCATCAAATTTAAATTAAGCATCTGCATGTGGAAACAATACAATTCTTTCCTTAGGTTCATTAGTTTTCAGACAGCAAAAGAAAAACCTCAAGTACAAAGAAAGAAAGATAATAGAACTGCCTATTTAGAGTTTTTATACAACCCTAGACTGTGCAAAGTGTTCTATTGTGTATATTACAGACATCTCAAAAGTTGAATTTAAAAAAAGAACAGAAAAGAAAGAAAACTCTTTGAAATCACATGCTGACTACAAATAACTCTAATGAAATGCTTTTAGAATTGGGGGCGGGGGAAGTAAAGTTGGAAAGAAACTCCTAACAAACATTTTTTAATGTAATTTAATAATTCAAGGGAGTTAGAGCTGTGACTATTTCCTGAGGTTGAGAAGAAAGCACAATAGGTAAATATGTCCAATTGACTAAAGCATTGTTGCAAAATTCTAACTGACCACTCACCCAGAGTGAGAATTCATTTTTTAAATGGGTCAGTGGTTGATTGGACAAAAATAGATCATTTGTTTTCTCAACATATCTGTAACGGTGGCTGAGCAGATTTTTGGAATGGTAAATTTTCATATCAATTTTGCTATTCTGAGTTAAAACACAAGTTAACTAGAAGTAAAATCAGTCCTCAAGGGTGAATTGAATGACTCAACTGCACATTGGTTGTGACCATTATATTTTGGAGAAAGGTCCTTAGGATTCCTTATTGAACTAATTGCACAGCATCCCTGCTTCTCCATCTGCATCACAGTTGATTTCATCTGGTTGTTAATGTAGAGCACAGTCCAGTGCTTACTCAAGTCAGTGAGAGTCTTGGGCCTTGAGAGCAGGGACATTATATTCAGGTTGCCTAACATTTTCCATTATATGGGATTCTTGCAGCTTTTCCTTTCAGAAAAGTCATTGTTTGCAGCAGGCCTTTGATATTCAACACGGAGAAACCCGTCAGGCTAGAGAGGTGCCTTTTCTTTGTTGAATAAAATTCCATTCAGAACTAGCTGAGTAGTAAAGTGTTAAAAACACCATTTCCCTTCTCTCACTTGTTGTTCCTCAGGAAAATATAGGCAGTCCAACGCATGCACTGAGCAGTCTAAAGAGATGAGTCTATGCTAGTGCCAAAGAATAGCAAACACTGTTGAGAACATCTGGGAGGTGCCAAAGAATCTGTGGCAGGGTGGGGGAAGAGTGTGGTTGGGCTTTCTCTGATAGTTCACTCTGAGATGCAGCACATGGCCCCACCATCCTATCCTCTCACCAGGGATGCCATATGGCACAGGAGCTCCCCCAATTCCTGGTGGGATGAGAGAGAAACATGAGCCAAGCCCCCCTGTAATCTCCCTGGATCCAGCACATGGTCCAACAGCCCATCCCCTCGGGCAAAACATGGGATAGGAGTTCCCACAACCCCTAGGATGGAGGAGAAAAAGCTGATCTGGATTACTAATATAACCCTCCCCTCCTTCCCCCAACCCAGCACATGTTATCAAACAACCCACTCTTGCTACTGGTGGCACCTGATGGGCCAGAAACTCCCCAACTCTCCAGTTGGGGAAGAGAGAAAGCTCGGTTGAGTTCTCCAAACCACACCTTTGGCCCAGCACATGGTGCCAGTACTCATCCCTCCCCTCTAGGAGAACAGTCTTCTCCTGATGCCAACTAATGTAGTTAGTCCTGTAGCTCAAGTGGTAGGGATTTGTGCAGTAGGGTTATGGTTCAAACTCTGCTCATGGTAAATGATGCATTGTTACTGTTACATATAATAGAATTTGTTTTTATCTCTGTCCTTCTTTAAAAAAAATCTAGGATATTACATACAAACAGTTACTGTAAAATATTATTAAGGTTGAAAAGTGAATAACTGGCAGATTAAGTAAGGAAAAGAGAGATTTACATTTGCTGGCACAAATGATTTTGGCCCCCTTAGCAGTGTCCACATGGAATGTTACTGTGTGGCAAGCCAGTGAGCTGTAGATTCACAGTCTTACTTCCTAAGCAGTAACTTGCCATTTAGACAAATCCCTAAAGGAAAAAGAATCTCCCATTGCTGCTGGATCATCCTCTGCTCCAGGAAAAGAAGAGACACATAGACAAAATGGTGTGCCATAAATCTCAAATAAAATAAAGGTAATTTACAGGTAAGGGACCTAGGGGACAAGGATAGGATAGTCGGCTCTTCCCTGGAAATTCTGGAAGGGAAGGGGTCAAGGTAGTTTCTCCTTAAGTCTAGGAGGTGATGGACAATGCATCATTGAGAAGACTAGTAAAGGAGACGAGCCTGTGACTCTGTTTTGATAATGGAGTTCAAAGTAGTGAAGAGTAGGGTTTTGAAGGAGTTATGGGGAGGCTTTGGGGGAATATTTGTATATGGTTGATATATGTGAGCCCAAATATTAGCGACCCTGAATATGAATATTATTCAAATACATATATCTACCTCTCTGACCATTACTAGTACTCACCTTGAAGCAGGGCCATGTTTTATATTTTTATCATCTGTCCCCATTTCCTTACAAATTAGTTCTTTCATTATACACATACACTGGAAAGGGAGCTGGGGTTCATAGTGGACCACAGGCTAAATATGAGTCAACAGAGTAACACTGTAGCAAAAAAAGCGAACATCATTCTGGAATGTATTAGCAGGAATGTTGTAAGCAAGACATGAGAAGTAATTCTTCTGGACTATTCCATGCTGATTAGGCCTCAACTGGAGTATTGCATCCAGTTCTAGGCACCACATTTCAGGAAAGATGTGGACAAATTGGAGAAAGTCCAGAGAAGAGCAACAAAAATGATTAAAGGTCTAGAAAACATGACCTCTGAGGGAAGATTGAAAAAAATAGGTTTGTTTAGTTTGGAAAAGAGAAGACTGAGAGGGGATATGATAACAGTTTTCAAGTACTGTACATAAAAGTTTGTTACAAGGAGGAGAGAAAAAAATTGTTCTTCTTAACCTTTGAGGCTAGGACAAGAAGCAATGGGCTTAAATTGCAGGGAGGTTACCTTGTACATTAGGAAAAACTTCCTAACTGTCAGGGTGGTTAAGCCCTGGAATAAATTGCCTAGGGAGGTTGTGGAATCTCCATCACTAGATTTTTTAAGAGCAGGTTAGACAAACACCTGTCAGGGATGGTCTAGATAATACTTAGTCCTGCCATGAGTGCAGGGAATTGGACTAAATGATTGCTCGAGGTCCCTTCCAATTCTATGATTCTATGCTCATGACCACTGTCTGGAGACATTACATCATACTATATGGAAACCTCTTTATTTTGTCCCTAAGATATTGAGTTGTATCGCGTGTTGGAGCTTGGTTTAATAAACAAGTGTCCTCTTTTCCGGACAGCTCTATATCACTGTGATATTTTAGCATACAGGTTATTTTTTGTAGAAAATCCACTCTGTGCTATCCACTCCTATGAACACTGGAACTGTATCTTCAATTTGTTTTGTAACATTAAAAAATGTAATGTGGGTGAACCCTGGAGTTACTGCACAATGTTTGCCTTTAATGTAGTCCTGCTTGTTAATGCATTCCCATTCCTTGCAGTAATATAGCATTTGATGATCTGAAGGGAGAGTGTACTGATTGATTACTTTTGCTGCAGCTGCTTTCTATACCATGGCTGGAATATAGTGTATCTGTTTTCCACAGTAGGAGAACAAAATTCCAGCAGGATTAAATGGTTGTTACTTTGTATGCAACAGAACTATCCAATGCTAATCAGTACCTTTTCGCTTTCCTTAATCTGAGTTCTACCTCAGACTTTATTCAGTTCATTTCCCAGATGAACTGCCAGAAATTAACTCATGGGAACTATCTAGATGAGAATTTGGGAGATATTTTAAACAAGCAACCTGAATGGAATCTAGTTTGATAGAAGATGATGTATGGAACTTCATCACAATATCTCCCTCCTGCTGCTGTCCTGCAATTATTCACCATGTTCCTCTGACCAAAGCCATGTTAACGTTACATTGAACTAAACCAGGCCTGCACAACATGCGGCCCGGGGGCCACATGCGGCCCGCGTGGGCTCACTGTGCGGCCCGCGGGGGGTGAGTAGGCAAGCGGCGGGTGAGGGAGGGGGGCTGAGGAGGCGAGTTGGCAGTGGCAGGGGGGGTGAGTAGGCGAGCCGGGGGTGTGGGGGCTGAGGAGGCGAGCGGGCGGGCAGTGGCGGGCGGGCAGGCGAGCTGGCAGCAGAGGGGTGGGAGGCTGAGAAGGCAAGCGGGCAGGCAGTGGCTGTGAGCCGGCGGTGGGGAAGCGGGGCTGAGGAGGCAAGCGGTGACTTGATGGCTGACCTGGTCTACTGATCTGGTCTGGCTCCCATCCCCTCTCCAAGGGTTGCAGCTGTCTGTAGGTGCTGCCTTCCATGCCTTCCTCATTCACACCTCATTCATTCAACAGGGCAATTGATTACAAAGTGGGGGGAAGATCTTATTCTATTTCTAGCAAAAAGACATTTTTCTTTTACCTTAATTATACTACCTTAGGGGCTGCTATAACATATTACAAAGGTTCAATACCACTGTTTTTTAAAATTAATGGAGATATCCTATCTCCTAGAACTGGAAGGGACCTTGAAAGGTCATTGAGTCCAGCCCCCTGCCTTCACTAGGCAGGACCAAGGACTGATTTTTGCCCCAGATCCCTAAGTGGCCCCCTCAAGGATTGAACTCACACCCTGGGTTTAGCAGGCCACTGCTCAAACCACTGAGCTATCCCTCCTCCCCTTGTGGGGAAGGAGGGTTTGTTTCCGCGGGGCGGGGTGTTGTGTTTCGGGGGGCTGGGTGGCGCCGGGGGGGGGGGGTTCGGCAGGGTCAGGGGGGGTTCGGCCCTCAGCTGTTTTCTTTGGAGTAATATGGCCCTCGGCACTTTACAAGTTGTGCAGGCCTGAACTAAACAAAACACACAACCCACAGCAGCTAGACTCAGAGTCCATGTCTACAGACTCTGGGTGGGTGGGGGTCCCACTACGGGGCTAAAATAGCCATGTAGACATTCTGGTTCAGACTGGAGCTTGAGTTCTGCAGCCCAGGGAGAGAGATGGGCTGCAAAGACAGAGCCAGAAGGGCTACATGGCTATTTTCAGCACCATAGTGTGAGCCCCATGAGTCTGAAGACCCAGACTCTGAGACTTGCTGCTGTGGGTTGTGTGTTTTGTTTAGTTCAATGTAAAGTTAACATGGCTTTAGTGACCACCTTTCCAAAAGGAAAAAATGGGACACATGGAGGAGCCCCACCCCCTCTGTGGCCCCACCTATTCCCCTAAGTCCTCATCACCTGGTCGCATAGGTGCTGGAACTAGGGATGCTGCTATACACCCTGGCTTGAAGTGGATTCCATTACATACAGGGTTTACAGTTTGGTTCTATGGCTCTCAGTCCCCCCACTATAAAAATTGTTCTAGCACCCTTGCCTGGCCAGGCTCAAAGCCAGAGCTGGGCCATGGTAAGAACTGCCCAGGGAGTCCAGGCTACTGTGGGGAGCCCTGAACCTTCCATTTTCCTGGGTAGGAGTGCTGGGGTGCCTGAAAGTAGCCCCTGCACCATGTTCCCACCCCCTGGTTTCCCAGGTGAGGGCTCCCTTCTCTTTTTCTCTCCTTCCCTTGTGTTGCCAACCAGTGATTATGCTCTTATCTGAGCGGGACTCTTTTATTTTTTCCTTCCCATATGTTGGGCTCCCAAAGGTGTGTTTTGTTTTGTTTTTTGCACTTTCTAAAATGGTTGATGTACATGCTGAAGTATTAGAATTTATCACCTTTATTTTTTTAACTCTCTCATATAACAGGATATTTTTTATTACCCATATAACTCTCCAGACTTTTTTGGTTTTGTTTTAAAGGTCTGTTAAACTCTTGTCCTCAATGGTATCTTGTGGCATCACTTTCCGCAGCTCAGCTGTAGATTTCATGTAAAGTGATGCCTTTTATTTGTTCTCTTCCCATTTTATTGAACATCCCTTTGTTCTCGTAGCATGAGAGGGTAAATAGGAACAATGACGATTTATCTTCTCTAGACGATTTATCTGTATCATATCCTCTTTTTCCATTCCCTGAATGATGAGTAACACCATTTTTAAAAAAAAACAGAAACATCTTTAGTATGATTTTTATTACTCATTTTTACCCATTTACTCCCAATCTATATTTGCCTGGCCAAACCATATTACAACTTGATTTGACAATCATGTTTAAATCATTCTAAGCCATGGTTGTACACAGTTCTGACAGCAATGATAGGTTCAAAGAGACCTCCTGAAGTGGCATAGAAGTCTCCTTTGGACCAGCTACATGAAAGGGAACTTTTTGCTACTGTGTGCAGTTCAAATGCATATGGCGTGTGCATCCTAATTCTTTACATTTAAAAAGAATTTCAGTTTGAGACAACTGACGCTATAGACTTGCTATATGGCAAGACAATGGATTATTGATTTTCTAAGTTGTTCTCTTAAGCACTTGCTAATGCTACTGGTCTGTGATCATCTGCCGAGGCTATTAGTACTTTCCAATAGTTAATAAACAATTATTTGGTTCTACTAGTAATCCTTTTGAAATTATAATCTGAAGGACCTGTCCATTGTATAGCACTGTAGGTTTCATACTATATAATAGCCACAGTATTAAACCAAAGCATTTTACCTCCTCAGATTCAAGTTCTGTTTCTCTTAATTCATCTGATCCCACCAATACAAGAAAGTGAGAATGACCTATATTTCTGTATTGGCTCTAGCAAACACACAACTCCGAGGGTTTGGCTCTATTTTCT
Source organism: Trachemys scripta elegans (assembly GCF_013100865.1). Lineage (NCBI taxonomy): Eukaryota > Metazoa > Chordata > Testudines > Emydidae > Trachemys > Trachemys scripta. The sequence goes on from NC_048300.1 coordinate 176,561,649, forward strand.
CAGCTAAGTGACAGAAGAACCTGTTTTAAATATACATGGGGCCAGATTGACCAAATAATCATAGAATATCAAGGTTGGAAGGGACCTCAGGAGGTCATCTAGTCCAACCCCCTGCTCAAAGCAGGAACAATCCCCAACTAAATCATTTCAGGCCTTCCTGATTTCACTCCTGCATGCCTGCTTTTCTGAAGTCCAGGGTCCGTATTCTGCTGCTCTCCTTTCTTCCTTGTGTCAGGATCCTGAACTCGACCATCTCATGGTCACTGCCTCCCAGGTTCCCATCCACTTTTGCTTCCCCTACTAATTCTTCACGGTTTGTGAGCAGCAGGTCAAGAAGAGCCCTGCCCCTAGTTGGTTCCTCCAGCACTTGCAGCAGGAAATTGTCCCTACACTTTCCAAAAACTTCCCGGATTGTCTGTGCACCACTGTATTGCTCTCCCAGCAGATATCAGGGTGATTAAAGTCTCCCATGAGAACCAGGGCCTGCGATATAGTAACTTCTGTTAGTTGCTGGAAGAAAGCCTCGTCCACCTCATCTCCTTGGTCTGGTGGTCTATAGCAGACTCCCACCACGACATCACCCTTGTTGCTCACACTTCTAAACTTAATCCAGAGACTCTCAGGTTTTTCTGCAGTTTCATACTGGATTCTGCAGTTTCATACCAGTATGCTCCAGCTCCTCTGTGCCACTCTGGGAACACAGAGTGGCTGCTCTCTTTCTATAACATCTCAAACCAGCTGTGCCAAACTGGTCAATCTTGTCCATAACACAGCTCTGTCAAGTTCAAAGATTGCAGGAAGTTATATTAACTGAGGTCTGGATAGATTTGACTGAATGTGGCTCTATAATTAAAAAATTATTGTGAATTGTAAGGAAAAATCCCAATCTGCAAGTACATAACTAGGTGTTATTGTCAGTGGAGCCACCAGCTAGTGGGAGACATAACCACACTAACTTAGTGTATTACATATGCACCTGTTATCTATCCTCTGTACATGGACCAGCTTTTAGCCCTTTTCCTGAGGAAGACTGGAGCGTGTTCTTTATATATACTCATTAAAATTCAGTAAATTGATCCAGAAAAGTTATTTGTATTACAACTGAAAACATCATGTTAGGAACAGTCCATACATATAATAGGGCAGTCCTGACCTCAAAGATCTTACAAACTGAGTAGACAAGACAAGGGAAATAACATTATTCCCTATTTTACAGATGGGGAACTGAGATAGAAGAAGTTATTTATTCGAGGCCATAGAGGTAGTTTGTTGCAGAGCCAGGAAGTGAACCCACAATTGCTAAAGCCAGTGCCTTAATTCCAAGGATATCCTTCCTTCAGTGCTTTTGAGGGTGCTCTAACATGTTAGTTTTATGTTACATTACATTGTTTCATCAGACTTCTATACTACTGAAACAGTCAGAAGAAGTCCAATGAGAAGCGTATGTTATACCCAAACATATATAGGTAATTTGTTTTCTGGGGGAAAAAACAATCTAAGCAATTCTTAACATCAATTACATTGAAATATTATGATTTCAATAATCATTATAGTTAATCCCAGTCTTTCAAATATTGTGTGAATCCGTTGAATGTAAATTACATCCAGGTACTGCTTTTAAAAATCAGATGTATCTTAGCATTTCATCTTCAGATTTACATAGCTGATGCCTGTGGATCAATATTGCATTTTTAATATGCCCTGAAGTGCAAAAAAAGCCAAGCAAATCTTGTTTAGTGAGACACACACAATGAGATTTAAAAATCTAAGGATTATAGCTCAGTGTTATGCATAAGAAATTAAAATTTAAACTCCTGGTACTATTATATCTAGATATTTATGCTACATGCCCCCCACACCATTCTGAAAATGTACCTCTGCTCTATGGCTCACACTTTTCAGTTGGGCTAACCCGGGAGAGTTTACGATGGTCTACATTTCCCATAAGGCTCTCAATTGGACTTAAACTAGGGTAAATTAGGCCATTAACTTCAATGGGCAGGTTTACACTGATGTCAGAGGAGAATTGGGCCCAATAAGCACTATCCAGTTACAGATCCAGAACCCGATTCTTCACTGCCTAGAACTTTCTGTAATCATTCTGATCTGGTAACCTGTTATTTATATTTGTGCAGGGTGAAAGTGATTACACAAGGTGCAAGGTAGTAGAATCAAGCTTCCAATATGCAAAACCTTCCGGATTGGACCATGAGAGTCCCATCTCCTACTCTGTTACTAGGTAGGGAGCCCAGTTTGTAGTCTAAGCATATGGTCACTAACTACATTGTTAGAAACATGCTTACTGCATACTCAACATAAAACAAACAAATGTGTTGGGGGAAGGCGGTGTTGGTAAACTGGGTGCATATACGATGTGTAGTAGCATCCTCACTGTGGAGCCCTGAAACTATCCGTGGGTTCCACAATGAGGATTCTCTAATACAGGAGTCTGGCACCACTGGTGTTGCATATGGCCGTTGGGCAAGGATTTCACATCACTGCTGTACAAGGAGCAAGATATCAAAACCACCTTGTCATTTCAAATTTTCCAACATTTCCTTTCCACTCCCACTTCCTCTTTTGTTCTCTCTCCAGTGAACTTTCATCTCCCTCAGCTGCCTTAGGCTATCCATATGGAGCTTCAATTCCAAATTTAAATGAAAAAGGGAAAATGCAATACAAAGCAGCTCATGGCTAATTGTTTCTCCTAGGGGACTTGTAGCTCAACACAGCTTAGAAACAATCAAACGATACTGCCCCCAGAGAATCTTTTATAGGCTTTACATTAAATTAGTATCTGCTGGGACAGGACTCTGGGAGCTTAAGTAGTTCTATGGGAGTAAGCATGCAAGGATCGACCCTGAGTGCCCTAACATCCTGTGATATCAATGGGAGCTAAGAATACACAGCACATTGTAGGATTAGTTTCACAGTGCATTGAGATTCTGCCTGTAGGAAAGCTCTCCAGAAAGTAGGAATTCTGGTTTACGGGGGGAAAAATGAGATTTTCTGTATTGGTTTAATTCCATATCAGGACAAAACAAAGACCTTGCAAAGTTTTTCACAAAAAACCAGGGAGAGCACACCAACCCAGTAGTTAGGGGTGGGAGTACCAGGTTCAATACCTGCTCTGCCTAACTGGAGCAGGGAGTGGAACCTAGTTCTCCCATATCTCCGCTAAATGCCCTTACCATTAAGCTATTGGTTATGGACTGTGGTGTCAGTTTTCCTCCCCTCCATCTCTCCTTTAAAAAAAATTCCATCCTGGATCTATGAAAATTGTTCCACAAGTCATTTTGTCAAAAGAGTCTGACCATTTCTACCCCTTTGAGATATTGGGATCCAAAGGAAGGATGAAATCATAGATGAAGAAAAGGCAAAAGAGGAGCTTAGAGTTCCCGGCAGTAGAACATCAGTTGGGCCAGGATTACTAGTGATGATACATGATCAGAAAAGGAATACAGCTTGACTTTCAGATCCCAAGCAGAGTTTGCCAGGATAACAATTAGGAGAAATAAAATAGTTTTACTTGTAAACTTGAGAATTTGATATGGAGTAATTGAAAGACAAACATGGAACTACAGGAGTCCAGTTTAAAGTTACTCCTCAGTATATTGCCTTTAAATGTAACACATAGAAGGAATCACAATCAGTTTCTTTGTCAGTAACTGGCCAAGGATTTTATTCTATGTTTTTCTTTTAAAATGGGAGGATAAATCACAGCCAACAAATACTATACTGCTTTAATAGGGATGGATGGTTGTTCTGATCTCAGATGTTGCAAGGGAAACTCAAAACATCAGGATATGGAAGTGCAGGATATAACAGTCTTAACATATTTTGTTTTGAAGTGTAAATAACTGAGTAATTTTGTAAAGCTATATGAAACGTGTTATACTGTATATTTTGTTTTATCATTTAAGATGCTGTTTCATTACCCAGACTCGGCTAATTTTTTGTCATTTAATTTTTAACAAAAATTATATTATTTTGCTAATAAGCCTGGATAATATAGATGGGCTTGAATAGGAACACTGGATTAAAACTGCCTGGACTTTGGAGAAGTTTTGATGCTGGCTCTAATATTCAGCTTATTTCTTCCCTGTAAGATAGAGAGAATACATTTAGCACCCAAAAGTTCTACCACAGCTGAGGAAGGAGACCCGAGGCTAAATTCTGATCCCAGTTACATCTTTGATATCAGTATATAGCCCAAACTGTGCTAAAATGGCTCTTTTCTTCATTAGCTGGTGTCCAATTTCTGGTGTCCTATTTCTGTAAGTCTTCTTTCTAAAGACATTGTGAAAAAGAATTAAAATTATGTAGTGTTGTGACAGTGAAAATAACCACTCAGAAGGGTCCACCATAGAAAAAGGAGGTACTATGATCGGAAAAGGACAGTGTCTTCCAAAATACATTTAAGTATGGCTATAGCAGATCAGCTAGTGATTTTGTGAAAATTAAGAGCCACGGGGTATTATAGAAGAGCGTCTCACTGACCAATGCATCCCCTCTTTGTTGAGAGTGGCATAGCAAGCTCTCCTCATCTGGTGCCTCCTGCCGACTCCAGCCCCACTATGGTCTGCTTCTCCTTGTGACTTAGCCCTCTGGGCAAATCACTTTAAAATCTCACCTTTTCTGGTGTATCAGTGCCCCATACAGTGTCCCGCACAACTTTCAATACACATCTTACACATATCCTGGGCTCCTCTACAGAATCACTCTTCTCTCAGAGTAGCAGGTTCCCAAGCACTCCACGCCCACCCAGTGTCCCCCCAGCAAGACACAGAAAAACTTAAACAAAACAAACCCAGTTTAAGCAACCTCCAGCAGTTCAGGCTTTAGCTTTTAGTCCCCACAGTTTCCTCCCAACTCCCATTGGAGAATTTCAGCCTCCAGGACTACTTCCCTGGAGCCTTGTCCCTTTCACATAGCCTACCCCCAGGACTAGCTCCTCTCCTACAGCTTCCCTTTGGTTCCTGCCCAGGATGAGGGAAATGTAACCCACTTCCTCCTGGACTTCCCTTGTAGCTTTCGCTTCCTTCCTTTATGAAGAAGACCCAACTCCTCTCCCACTGGGTCTGATAACAAATAAAGCCTGAGACACCTCCCAGGTACAGCATGATGGGCTAACTGAATTTTCAGACTCCTGCTACCCCTTTGCTCATCTGCATGGGGTTTACACCCCATCACAGGAATAATAATAAAAAAGACAATTGTGATCAGTTGAGGGGAAGAGGGGACAGAAAAAGCTACCTGAACTTTTAGTTCATTTTACCACATTCCTATGATTTAATTTTCCTTCATAGAATCATAGAATATTAGGGTTGGAAGAGACCTCAGGAGGTCATCTAGTCCAATCCCCTGCTCAAAGCAGGACCAACACCAACTAAATCATCCCAGCCAAGGTTTTGTCAAGCCAGGCCTTAAAAATCTCTAAGGATGGTTCCACCCACATAGTTCCCCCCACATTGTTCTGAGGAGACATTTGAATTCCAAATAAAAAAGGAGTAATATAAAAAATGGAAACTGGGGCAGATTACAAAGGATGAATATAGGCAAACAACACAGGAATGCAGGGGCAATATTAGAAAGACAAAGACACAAAATGAGCTTAAACTAGCTACAGGAATAAAGGGAAACAAGAAGACTTTTTATCAATACATTAGAAGCAAGAAGAAGACCAAAGACAGGATAGGCCCACTGCTCAGTGAAGAGGGAGAAACAGCAACAGGAAACTTGGAAATGGCAGAGATGCTCAATGACTTCTTTGTTTCGGTCTTCACCAAGAAGTCTGAAGGAATGCCTAACATAGTGAATGCTAATGGGAAGGGGGTAGGTTTAGCAGATAAAATAAAAAAAGAACAAGTTAAAAATCACTTAGAAAAGTTAGATGCCTGCAAGTCACCAGGGCCTGATGAAATGCATCCTAGAATACTCAAGGAGCTAATAGAGGAGTTATCTGAGCCTCTAGCTATTATCTTGGAAAATCATGGGAGACAGGAGAGATTCCAGAAGACTGGAAAAGGGCAAATATAGTGCCTATCTATAAAAAGGGAAATAAAAACAACCCAGAAAACTACAGACCAGTTAGTTTAACTTCTGTGCCAGGGAAGATAATGGAGCAAGTAATTAAGGAAATCATCTGCAAACACTTGGAAGGTGGTAAGGTGACGGGGAATAGCCAGCATGGATTTGTAAAGAACAAATCATGTCAAACCAATCTGATAGCTTTCTTTGATAGGATAATGAGTCTTGTGGATAAGGGAGAAGCTGGGGATGTGGTATACCTAGACTTTAGTAAGGCATTTGATATGGTCTCACATGATATTCTTATTGATAAACTAGGCAAATACAATTTAGATGGGGCTACTATAAGGTTGGCGCATAACTGGCTGGATAACCATACTCAGAGAGTTGTTATTAATGGTTCCCAATCCTGCTGGAAAGGCATAACAAGTGGGGTTCTGCAGGGGTCTGTTTTGGGACAGGCTCTGTTCAACATCTTCATTGACGACTTAGATATTGGCATAGAAAGTAGGCTTATTAAGTTTGCGGATGATACCAAACTGGGAGGGATTGCAACTGCTTTGGAGGACAGGGTCATAATTCAAAATGATCTGGACAAATTGGAGAAATGGTCTGAAGTAAACAGGATGAAGTTTAACAAAGACAAATGCAAAGTGCACCACTTAGGAAGGAAAAATCAGTTTCACACATACAGAATGGGAAGAGATTGTCTAGGAAGGAGTATGGCAGAAAGGGATCTAGGGGTTATAGTGGACCACAAGCTAAATATTAGTCAACAGTGTGATGCTGTTGCAAAAAAAGCAAACATGATTCTGGGATGTATTAACAGGTGTGTTGTGAGCAAGACACGAGAAGGCATTCTTCCGCTCTACTCTGTGCTGGTTAGGCCTCAGCTGGAGTATTGTGTCCAGTTCTGGGCACCGCATTTCAAGAAAGATGTGGGGAAATTGGAGAGGGTTCAGAGAAGAGCAACAAGAATGATTAAAGGTCTTGAGAACATGATCTATGAAGGAAGGCTGAAAGAATTGGGTTTGTTTAGTTTGGAAAAGAGAAGACTGAGAAGGGATATGATAGCAGTTTTCAGGTATCTAAAAGGGTGTCATAAAGAGGAGGGAGAAAACTTGTTCACCTTATCATTTAAGGATAGAAGAAGAAGCAATGGGCTTAACCTGCAGCAAGGGAGGTTTAGGCTGGACATTAGGAAAAAGTTCCTAACTGTCAGGGTGGTTAAACACTGAAATAAATTGCCTAGAGAGGTTGTGGAATCTCCATCTCTGGAGATATTTAAGAGTAGGTTAGATAAATGTCTATCAGGGATGGTCTAGACAGTATTTGGTCCTGCCATGAGGGCAGGGGACTGGACTCGATGACCTCTTGAGGTCCCTTCCAGTTCTAGAGTCTATGAATCTATGAATCCAGCTGACGACATAATACAAGCTTCAGCAGGAAGAGGCATCTGGAGTCAGCACTTGCTGGTACAGCAAGAAGCAGGCTATTGCTTTGACAAGTCGAATCCTAGTAAGTTCTCAAGTTAAGGTGATTCCAAAGAGAAAGAGCTTCACCCCCTTTATCTCTCCCCCAAAATAAATCCATGGGCTTTGGAAGGCAGATGGGAGGAGGACAAGCACAGAATATCCCATTTGTATGGTCCCTGCCTGAAGTCTCTTCTCCTGGGGAAAAGCAGCTTTACCCACAAAAGAGTTCTGTTTGGGGAAGTCAGGGAGGAAGTTAAGTTTCCCTGATTCCTCAAGTGACATAAAGCTAGCTACAGGCTGAGAGTGGGCAGAGGGAATGCTGCTGGCTAGATCAGAAGTCTAGCTGGCTTACAATAATTCTGACCCATGGAGCGATGACTGCCTCTATTCTCCCATACGCAGCCCCCTACATGCCTTTGTTCTGTGCAGTTATGGTTGAGGTATTTTAGTTCGCATTTGTGCATCATTTAATTGCCATAGCTTGTCATCTGCACATGAAAAAATGGTCTTTTCAGCATGTTGGAAATGAGACTCCACTATGGGAACTGGAGTACGTGTCCCTCCCCAGAGGCTGAGCAACATTCAACAAACTAGTGTTTCAAACTCTGGGATCCCAGCCAACGAAGATCCCCACCACACTCCTCAGTCGCTCTGACAAAGTCAACATGGAGTCTTGTTGAGTCTAATTTTAAATGTGTTCCAATTAATATTTCTTATTGAGCCATTCCATTCAAACCAGATCTGATAAGATCACCACTGTCTGTCACTCTGACCACATCAATCATCATTTCCCCTTTGAATTCCTCCATGGACTCCCAACTCCAAGTGAATCAGGTTTCAAGCTTCTTGTCTATATGATTCATAGAATCATAGGGTTAGAAACAATCGTGAGGGTCATCTAGTCTAAGCCCCATTTACCCCTCTCTAGTAGCATAGACTCTCTAACAGCTTCTGCCACTTTTGGCAAGGTGGGTAGTGTACAGATGTAGTAGGGAGGCCAATTGCAACACAATCCCTGGAAGAAGGAGGGCAAGGGAAGTAGCTGCCTGGTGGATTTGTCTGGATGGATGGCTAAGGATCCAAAGGCCTGGGTGCTAATGTCTCAGCACATTGGGACATTCTGTGCTGTTGCACGACCATGCTCCTTACATCTTCTGTGCAGATGCAAATGCTCTTTTCTGAAGGGCAAATGCCTGGGAATTCCCCAAGATGAATCTCACAGACCTCTATTTCTCATCGGCTTTGCTTATGTTGGGGGGATGCGGGAGAGAAAATGGGACACAAGGAGGAGGGAATGTAGCTAATTAGACTCTAACTATAGTTTTCATGACTTAGCATTTCTTAGGGAAATAATTTACAATAATAAAAATGAACTAATACAAGGTTTGTAGGGGACATAGATCAGTTTGAGGGATTTCTCCAATGATGGGCAGTTGAGAATTATGATTGTGCTAGTCCAACAGGGTGTTACCGGGATCACTAATACTGGAAAAGCTGCTTAGATCCTGTCCAGATGGCAGCTAAGGCAATTTCACTCATTTTATGCCTATGCTCTGGCTGGTAAATTGCTTCATTATGAATATATTCAAAATGAGGATACATTTCAGACAAAAAATCAAATCTTTACTGGAATACTGTGAGAACCAGAATGGCCTGAAAAGGTAACATCGGACAGATAAAGTGTCAAATCTTAAATGAGGCCTCAGAGGCACAACCAAGCACAAGCCCAGATATTTTTAATAACGTTTCAGAATGATTGATGCATGTGACAATGTTGTTTTAAAGATGCAGTCCAAGCCAGATAAAATATAAGTTTCATAAAGTATCTGTCTAGACCATTCTTACAACAATTATTTCCACCCTCTTTGGCTTTTCTCTCATAAAAAGTGCACATGTAGGATTATAGTGTCATTTGGAGACTAAAAAAGTCATTATGAACTAAGTTCAGAGCTTAGTACAATATACTTTGTAGAACAGAATCATGGATCTGCATTTTGCTTACTAGAACATTTAATACATGGCATTACTAGGGGGACTGGATGGCTCAGGCAAGGGAGTATAGAACACTACACTTCTAAGATCTGTTTGCTGTACCCACACAGGTTTCCCAGTGGAGAATATAGCTGAAATCTATGAGCCCTACTGGCCTATTCCCATCACTTCGGAGTCCAGAGCTGGAAACCTACAGAGCTCCCTTGAGCAGGGGCTTCTGTGGAATATGAAAGAAATGGGAAGCATGCTATGGAGGTAACCCATTCAGCCCTCACATTCCACAACACTTCAGCCCAAATCCACATGCACCTATATAGCTAAGCATTGGCCGAGGGATTGGTTTATACGTACATTTACGACTATGGCCATTTCTAGTTAGACTTAATTCTTTCCCTACTGCAGTACAGTGCAGGTACATGACACAAAACTCACCTGCCATACTATCTCCTGTACATACATTCCCTTTGAAGGGTGGTCTCATTGGAATACCAGCACTGTAAAAAAAAAATGATGGGGTTTTGCATTATTTAATGTGAAAGACTTAAATAATCCTGTGAAAATTAAACATTTTGTTTTATTATTGTAAATGAAGAGTACTGGAGGTATGGGAGCTCTGTAAGAATCATAGAATATCAGGGTTGGAAGGGACCTCATGAGGTCATCTAGTCCAACCCCGAAGAAGACTCATGTAGCAACACAACAGAGGGCCTAACACTGAAAAAGGGGTTGGGTGAAGGTCTAGGGGTTTTTTTGGAGTTGAGTTCCAAGGAAAGTGGACTATTCATGTGAAAAATGAGTGAATTCAATACAAACCAAATCAGAAAGATTGAGAGGGAAGAGTGCTTTTTATACAGTGCAAAAATACATATCCTCTGTTAAATTATGGAATTCAGTGGCATCAGAGGATAATGGCCTGTAGAATGTGGTGTTAGAGAGCTGTCTAGCAGCCTCTTGATCATATTCCAATTTATTCATGATGACGACAGCACCTTCCTTTGTCAGCCTTTTTCATTATGATGTCAAAGTTGTTTCTGAGGCTGTAGGTGGCATTGTGTTCAGCATGGCTGAGGTTATGGGGCAAGTGATGTTGCTTTTCCACAATTTCAACCTTTGCACGTTGATGGAAGCAATCTATGTAGAAGTCCAGTCTGTTGTTTCGACCGTCCGGAGGAGTCCATGCAGAATCCTTTTTTTTTGTAGTGCTGGTAGGGGGGATTCTGTGGGTTAGTATGCTGTTCAGAGGTATGTTGGAAATATTCTTTGAGTCGGAGATGTCGAAAGTAGGATTCTAGGTCACCGCAGGACTGTATCATGTTCGTGGATCTGGAGGGACAAAAGGAGAGGCCCCAAGATAGGACAGACTCTTCTGCTGGGCTAAGAGTATAGCTGGAAAGATTACCTCCTACAAGACAGGCCCAACAAAGAAAATAACAGAACACCACTCACTGTCACCTTCAGCCCCCAACTAAAACCTCTCCAGCGCATCATCTTTATGTAATATGTTACACTTCACATTTTTAACTGCTTTTCCTGCTTTTCTGTACCTTTAATAAAGGAATAAAATGATTTGTAATGATTTTTGTGCCATGGTACTAAGTCAGGCTGAATCCCAAACCTCAAACTTTGTTTAAAACTGTTTAATGTTGGACAGTTTCATGGTCAGGGTAACACTTTTAACTATTTGGTCCTATATGTTTCATCTGTATTAATACAACAGCATTCCTCTCCCATAGTTTGTGAATCCAGCTTCTAGAGCCTCAACTAATGCTAGTGTAACACTGACAGACCCCAATCATCAGTGGGTGGGATTGAACTGTGGACTTCTGGAGCTTAGTGCATAAGCCTCTACCGCATGAGCTAGAAGCCAACTGGCTGTTAGTTGAGGCTGTAGAGCAGTCTTATTTAACTCTCTCTAGTGGTCTTGGTGCCACTAGATGGGACGGAACACCACACTCAGGAGGTGTGTGGGTTTCACTAGGGCTCTCAGAAGCTTGTTAGCTGTAGGGTAGCATCAGCACCTAGGAAGGTTTGCAAATACCAACTAGTGGAAACATAAGGGTCTATGGAGTTAGGCAGCAGCTAAGTGGCATCTTTGAAAATGTCTGGTGCCTCAATGGTGGACTGAGGTGCCTAAAGAGGCAGAAAAACACCTACTACATTTAAGGATCTGGTCCATAGTGTCTCTATTCCTCAGTTCCTCCTTCTGCAAAATGGGAATAACAATACTTCCCTTTCTCATGGCAGTGTTGTAAGAGATTCTGAGGGGCTCAGATACGATAGTAATATTAATCTGTTTAAGAAAGAAATTCCAGAAAGGAGGGTGAATTTTAACTGTGCACATATGTGAACATTTATTTTTAAGAGCATATTCGGAAAGGCACTTGCTTATGTAATCATACTGCTGTAAAATTGACAAAAATCTTTTTATAAAGATCTGCACAGCAGGTAGATAAGCCACAAAGCAGCATCTTCTTTGCCATGAAAAGGCTATTTGCTGCACCTCAGGGTTTAGAAGGTTCTTTGAAATAACCCGTGCAATGGAAAAGTGCTCCTCGTAATTACTGTCTGCAGAGATAAAAATTTCTGCATTGGCAGTCTATTTTCTTTCCATGAATCATAGGCGCTTCCTTTTTTATGGGATTGTTTAAGCCTCTTGACATTGAGCAAGATGATTTTAAGGTTATTATGCTATCACCCATTAATCTTTGTGATGGAGAAACTGAAGTTAGCATAATCACATAACTTATCGATACTCTGCATACCATCTCCCCCAGTTTGATTTCAATTGCAACATTGAGGATTTGCAGAAGAGAAAAATACAGGGGATTTTAAAATTCTTTTAATGTTTTTACTTCTTAAAAAAAAATTGACAATCAATTAAAACATGAGAACTACAGACAGATCCCGTAAATCCTTAGTCACAGAAGTAGTCTTTAGATGAGTAGTCCTATTAATGCCATTAAAGCCGTAACTTATTTGTGTGGATAAGGTCAGCAGAGCAAGCAACTAGGATATTGTTAAAACTTATTTGCCAATTTAGGGATCCACTTCCAATAACATCCTAGCAATTTTCAAACAAACTGCAAAAGTTGCATTTGGCTCAGGAAAGGTTTAATTATGGATGCTTTCTTTGACATGCACCATTACTCTACAATATTGTGTAGTACAACTGTGACGGGTTGGATCACAGAAACCCCCTTGGGAGCTGTCACCTGATGTGCAAAGACTACCTCTGCTTCTGTTTTCCCTGCCAGCTCAGGACTCCAGCACCCTGTCTTGCTGAGCCAGACACTCCCGTCTGGCTTCAGACAGAGACCCAGGGTCTGAATCACTTGTCCCAAAGCTGCAAGTTTACCTGAAAACAGCTCACAGTAGTGTGCTTGTCTTTAGCACTCAGATGCCCAACTGCCAATGGGGTCTAAACCCAGATAAATCCGTTTTACCCTGCATAAGGCTTATGCAGGGCAAACTCATAAATTGTTCGCCCTCTATAACACTGATAGAGAGATATGCACAGCTGTTTGCTCCCCCAGGTATTAACACATACCCTGAGTAAATTACTAAATAAAAAGTGATTTTATTAAATACAGACAGTAGGATTTAAGTGGTTCCAAGTAGTAACAGACAGAACAAAGTAAGTCACCAAACAAAATAAAATAAAATGCGCATATCTATGCCTAATCAAACTGAATACAGATAATCTCACCCTGAGAGATGCTTCAGTAAGTTTTTTCTCAGACTGGACACCTTCCAGGCCTGGGCACAATTCTTTCCCCTGGTACAGCTCTTGTTGCAGCTCAGGTGATAGCTTGGGGATTCTTCATGATGGCTCCTCTCTCCCTTGTTCTCTTCCACCCCTTTATATATCTTTTGCATAAGGCGGGAACCCTTTGTCCCTCTGGGTTTCCACCCGCCCCCCCCTCCCCCCACTGGAAAAGCACCAGGTTAAAGATGGATTCCAGTTCAGGTGACATGATCACATGTCACTGCAAGACTTCATTACTCACTTGCCAGCACACACACATACAGGAAGACTCACAGGTAAATACGACCATCTGCAGACAATGGGAATCATCAAGATTCCAAACCATCCTTAATGGCCCACACTTTACATAATTACAATAGGCCCTCAGAGTTATATTTTATATTTCTAGTTTTAGATACAAGAGTGGTACATTTCTACAAATAGGATGATCACACTCAGTAGATTATGAGCTTTGTAATGATACCTTACAAGAGACCTTTTGCACGAAGCATATCCCAGTTACATTACATTCACTTATATTTTTATAAAACCATATAGACTGCACAACGTCACAACAACCATCTGCATATTTGTAACCAGATCCAATCCATCAAACCCTTACTCATATATGTAATTGCCAGAGTAGGACCCCTGAAGTGAATTATGGTTAGTGGTTAGGTCTCTACAGCATTTAAAACATGTAGGATCTTATTCTGAGTTTACATGCACCATTAACTCTTTTAATATAAAAGGGACCACAGAATTATGAATAGTAGTTTACATTATAAGAGCACCATTGCCATTCATCCTAAGTCAAAAGAGATGCTTATTGAAATGATAGTTGGCTCCTTTCTTCACTCTGTGAACTTTTTAAACTGAAGATCAAGGAGGAGGCTTAAGAAAATTAAAGTTTTGCCCTTGCAGTAATCTGAGTAGCCATGCCAATCCCACCTTTAATATGTAAAGCTTCTCCTATTAGTCCTGACTCAACAACAATACTTTTGAGAGCTGGACCTATCAGACAAAAGAAACCTTCTGACAAAGAATAATCTCTTCAGATATAGACAGTGGGGTAAGTTATTTGACACTACAGTGACCTTGTATTGAGTTGCTTTTATTTCACATTTTAGAACAGCTTTGCAGGAAAGTTTTCCTAAAGAATCATCAAACCTCAAATTAAATTTATTTTAACTGAAGAACGAGTAAAAGGGTTGTTGCCTAGCTACTACTGTAATAATGTATTAAAGATACCTTAGGTACTATGCTTCAAATTGTTTGAACTTTACCACGCTGCTCTTTTAAAAAAGATATTTCTTTTAAGTCAAAAAATGATTGGACCAGATTCTCTTTTCACTTCCACTAGTGCAACTCCATTGACTTCAACAGAATTACTCCTGATTTACACCGATGTAAGTGAGAGGAGAATTTTCCCCAATGAGTTCAGCTAAACTTAGTTACTTGCTCCAGATTTTTATTAGTGTAGCCAAGAGCAGAATTCAACCATTGCCTTTAAATTATTCTAACTTAGATTGTTGGCTATGCAGGGGCAGGGACTCTGTTTGTTACATGTTTCCACACTAGCACAACGGAGTCTTGGCCTCTAAGCACTATTGTAATACAAATACATAAAAACAAACTGACTAGCTTTCACACTGAATAACACAACCCTATTAATGCCAATCCTATTAATTCCAGTCCTATTAATGCCAGTAAAGCCGTAACCTATTTGTGCCCTCTCTTACACCTGTGCAACTCTAGTGATAGCAGTGGAGTTGGCATGTGTTGCCTTTGGTCAAGAAGTCATTTCTTGATAATGACAATCTAGCTAACTATTGATCAGTACCACATCTGACTTTCTTGATTAAGATTTCAGAGAAGATTGTGACAAGACAACTCTCATAGCATCCAGAGTGTACTCTCAGGATCTCTCTGACTAAAGATCTAACTTTGGCACAGACACTGATTTGGTTGCATTAGTCAAAGATCTCCTCCTAGTATGGGATGAAGATGAGGAGAGGCCATAAAGGGAAAGGGTATTAGGTCTTTCAGATGCCTTAGATACTGTTTGCTGGTGGTGTTGACTCTCCCAGGGACCCTATCAGGGATTGATGGTGCTCTCTTTAGTGACATTTTTCTTTTCTCTCAGAGAGCTCATTGGGTAGTTATGGGCAATTCCTCCTCTTTCCACAGAACTCTGAAGCATGGGATGCCACAGGATACCATTCTGTCACTGCTCCTGTTCATTGTGTATATGGAGCAGTAAGGATTCATGGGGTGTGGTATTTTTAGTATAACCGTATGCCTCTTCCATCTGATTTCGATGATGCAGTTCACCATTTCAGCCTGTGTCTAGTCAAGATTGGAGCAGGGATGACAACATCCGCACTGCAGCTCAACCGAGACAAGACTGAGGTGAGGATGGTGAGTTGGAGGAAGCAGCCAGAGGAGATGGTGGAGGCAATATCCATTCCTTTGACTGAGGGAGTACATCTGCCATTAGTTACTAGCATTCACAATTTCGAGGTTTTTAGAGCCCCAGCTGCTGTTTGATGATGTTACAGCAGTAACCCAGCTAATTTTTTACCAGCTGTACTGGCTAGAAGGTTGAAATCTTTCCTTTCAAATGCAGTCCTTGCCATTTATCCATGCTTTTGTTACCCCAAATATTAGAGTGTTGCAACATGCTCTGCATGGGACTACACCTTAATATCAATTAGAACTGAAGCTGATGCAGAACACAGTGGCTTACTTATTGAGTGAGACGTGTCACTGGGAGTACACGTCATTAGTGCTCCAGCATCTGCATTGTCTGCTTCCTGGTCCAGGAGGAGTTTAAAGTTTTGTTTAAGACCTGTACAGCTCCATTGGCCTGGGACTGACCTATCTGAAGGATCATCTCTCACCCCAGGTCAAGCTATCACAACTACAGTAAGAATGGATCCTTCTCATTGTTAGATAGAGGGAGTAGATGGCAGGGGGCTACTCTGGCAGCTCTGAGTCTCTGTAACTTTCTCCCCTCCTTCAATCCAAAATAGCCTTGATTTTGTGAACTGCCATGTATGGTACATGATCTATATTTTTAGCAGGGCTTTTGGAGCGGATTGAGGGTTTGCTTCCCACAGCTATGAAGGAGTAGATTAGAGTCTCTGTAGGTGTCTAGCTGGCTGAGTTCCTGTTGGAAAGATTTTAATACTATTAGGATTTCACTGTGTAATTTATAAAGGTGCCTACAGCATTAGAAGAGTATCATTTTAAATCTAAATGGATGGATAACCATTTGTTCTTAGAGGAAATGCTTTGCTCATAAATAAAACAATTTACAGTAAGGAGTGAATTGGTAGTCATCTTTTAAAACATGGCTACCACAGTATCCTACTTCTGTCCATCTTTTTCAATCTGGTATAGACAAACAGTTTTCAGGTCACACTAAACATCTTTCTCAATTAGAACTATTAATTACATGACAATCTAGACAAGTCTAACTTTAACAAATACAGAAAAAATATTATGCAGAACATAATTAGATTTAAAATTAGGAAATATTTGTAAGTATTTGATTGCACACTTACGCTTTTGCTCAAAGAATTGTTTGTTCTTATGTATCAATAGAATGTATATCCATTCTTTTTTGTAATTGCCTTATACTGCTAACTAAAAAAATTGTTTGTTATGACTATTTGATACTATTTTGATTTGAGTAAAAAAATACACCCGGCTAGAACATACTCAGTTCTGTGTTTGTATTTTATAACTATTTTCATTCATATGAAAAAGTGCTTGAATACATAGTTTTAATTTATGAGTTATCTAAGTGGTAGATTAATATAGTTTATTCACACATAGAAAACTTCAAGAAAAATCCTAAAGAATTGTTCACAAAATCCACTTTGGGAGAATACATTTAAATTAGGGCTGTCAAGATATTTTAAAAAGTAATCACGATTAATTATGTGATTAAAAAATTAATCACGATTAATCATGCTGTTAAACTACAATAGAATACCATTTATTTAAATATTTTTGGATGTTTTCTACATTTTCAAATATATTGATTTCAATTTCAACACAGAATAAAAAGTGGACAGTGCTCACTTTATATTTATTTTTGATTACAAATATTTGCACTGTAAAAAACTAAATAAATAGTATTTTTCAATTCCCTCATTACAAGTACTGTATGTGCAATCTCTTTATTATGAAAGTTTAACTTACAAATGTAGAATTATGTACAAAAACCTGCATTCAAAAATAATGTAAAACTTCAGAACCCACAAGTCCACTCAGTCCTACTACTTGTTCAGCCAATCGCTCAGACAAACAAGTTTGTTTACATTTGCAGGAGATAATACTACCCACTTTTTGTTTACACTGTCACCTGAAAGTGAGAACAAGCATTCACATGGCACTGTTGTAGCTACTGTCGCAAGATATTTACATGCCAAATGTGCTAAAGATTCATATGTCCATTTATGCTTCAATCACCATTCCAGAGGACATGTGGCCATGCTGATGATGGGTTTTGCTCTATAACAATCCAAAGCAGAATGGACCTACCAATGTTCATTTTCATCGTCTGAGTCAGATGTCACCAGTAGAAGGCTGATTTTCTTTTTTTGGTGATTCAGGTTCTGTAGTTTTCGCATCAGAGTGGTGCTCTTTTAAGAGTTCTGAAAGCATGCTCTCACCTCTCAAATTTTGGAAGGCACTTCAGATTCTTAAACCTTGGGTCGAGTGCTGTAGCTATCTTTAGAAATCTCACATTGGTACCGTCTTTGCATTTTGTCAAATCTGCAGTGAAAGTGTTCTTAAAATGAACAACATGTGCTGGGTCATCATCTGAGACTGCTATCAGGGCCGGCTCCAGGCACCAGCATTCCAAGCAGGTGCTTGGGGTGGCAATCTGCAAGGAGCGGCAGTCTGTGTGGTTTTGCCACCCCAAGCAGTGTGCCGAATTGCCGCTGCGGATGGCGGGGAGAGTCCATGTGCCATTAGGGCGGCACGCACGTTTCCGCAGTGGCGGCAATTCGGCTGCAGCTTCTATGTTCAGCTGCCCGCAGCGGCAATTTGGCGGCTTCTGCCTTCCGGCTGAAGACAGAAGCTGCCGCTGAATTGCCGCCGCCGCGGAAACGTGTGTGCCTCCCTAACGGCACACGGACTGCCCCCGCCGTCCGCAGCTGCAATTCAGTGCGCTGCTCGGGGCGGCAAAAACAGTAGAGCTGGCCCTGACTGCTATAACATGAAATATATGGCAAAATGAGGGTAAAACAGAGCAGGAGACATAAAATTCTCCCCCAAGAAGTTCAGACACAAATTTAATTAACACATTTTTTTTTTACGAGTGTCATCAGTATGGAAGCATGTCCTCTGGAATGGTGGCTGAAGCATGAATTTTTAGTATATCTGGCACTTAAATATCTTGCAGTGCTGGCTACAAAGTGTCATGTGAATGCCTGCTCTCACTTTCAGGTGGCATTGTAAATCAGAAGCTGGCAGCATTATCTCCTATAAATGTAAACAAACTTGTTTACTTAGCAATTGGCTGAACAAGAAGTAGGACTGAGTGGACTTGTGGGCTCTAAAATTTTACATTGTTTTGTTTTTGAGTGTAGTTATTTAACAAAAAATGTTACATGTTTAAGTTGCACTTTCACGATAAAGAGATCGCACTACAGTACTTGTATGAGGTGAATTTAAAAATATTATTTCTTTTGTTTATCATTTTTACAGTGCAAATATTTGTAATAAAAATAATATAAAGTGAGTACTGTACACTTTGTATTCTGTGTTGTAATTGAAATCAATATATTTGAAAATGTAGAAAATCTAAAAATATTTAATAAATTTCAATTGGTATTCTATTGTTTAACAATGCATTTAAAACTGTGATTAATCACAATTAATTTTTTTTAGTTTATTGCATGAGTTAACTGTGTTTAATCAACAGCCCTAATTTTAATATTAACATTAAGAGTGATACATTTTTTAAAAAGTGCAGAGTCTTTGATAATAGACTGAATAAGAGAGAAAAAATGAAGTTAGGACAGAAGGGGACAAATTTCACCCTGAAAAGGTTTGTTACTATCTCCGTATGCATGAAGGACCTGAGTAGGCTTCCATTTCAGTCAATATAAGGCTCTTGTTGACTTCATTGGGGGCTGGATCAGGCATCAGCTGAAGAAGAGACTGATGCCAGCACATAGCAAGATAAGCCAATCAGGATGTCATAGGTCAGGGATTGGCAACCTTTGGCATGCGGCCCATCAGGGAAATCCTCTGGTGAGCCGGGACAGTTTGTTTACCTGCAGCGTCCACAGGTTTGGCTGATCGCAGATCCCACTGGCCACAGTTTGCCGTTCCAGGCCAATGGGGGCTGCGGGAAGCAGTGCGGGTGGAGAGATGTGCTGTCCGCCTCTTTCCGTAGCCCACATTGGCCTAGAACGGCGAACCGCAGCCAGTGGGAGCTGCGATCGGCCGAACCTGTGGACGCTGCATGTAAATAAACCGTCCTGGCCCACCAGCGGATTTCCCAGATGGGGAAAACATGTGCCAAAAGTTGCTGATCTCTGTCATAGGTACTGATAACTGAATCAAAACAAATGCCCAAGAAGTATCTTCCCACAGCTCCACTAGACCTTGAGATAGAAAATGAGTAAGTTTCAGAAATGCAGCAAGGTTAGAAGGTGCAACCTGTGACTTCTTATCAGAAGTTCTACATATCTGAAAGACTAAAAGAAGGACAGAAAGTATCCTTCAGCCAGTGCTTCTCTGCAACAAGGGGTCATCACCAGCATCATGAATCAGCTGGTGATATAAAGCAATGCTAAAGGTCAGTCAGATTATAACTGAAATAGATTTTAATTGAGAATATTGAATTATTGTGACTCAGTGTTATCACTTTCACCTTTGCAACTGAGAAACCCTAAGGACAATGTGTTCCTGCACAGGGAATGTAAACTGATTTAGGTAAAACAGAGAAAGTTTATATCTTATTTCAATTTGATGTAAGATTGGTTTCTACTAAGCACTTTGTCTTAAAAGGATTCTAAGCAAATAGTCTTAATAGATTCTCTAGATAAACTAAGGCAGCCCTACACTTACCAAAATCTATACTTTTATTAAGGTAGTGTCCTAGAGGCTGCAAGTGAAATTGCTGTTCCATGGTGCTGGACATAGTACAGATACATAGTAAGAGATGGTCCCTGCCCCAACAAGCCTACAATCTAAATAGAAAAGCCAGACGAAGGGTGGGAGGAGAGATAAAATGACTTGCCAAGGTCATACATAGGGTTTCAGTGGCATAGCCATAAATAGAAGTCTGGTCTCTTGATTCTTATTCCACAACCCTATACACTGGACTACAAGCTTTAGTACCTACTTTGTTTAAGTTAACCCATATGGTGTGTTACTTCTGTTCCAGCTTGCCCAGAGAAGACTGACTCCTAAAGGAAAAGGGTGTTACTCTTACAGAAAGTACAGTTTCTGTAGAAAGTTCTATATCATAGAGACAACAGTAGAGCTGGTAACTGAATTAAAGTACTTTGTATTTTTGTCATAACGCCGTTAAGCATTGACACTTGTCCGAATCATGATATCCCACAATGTATTAAAAAAGCCATTATCTGATAAAGAGGTCATAGACCCTTAAATTTAAATTATGAGAAACAAGAGCTTCGCCTGTTTAGCCTAACCAAAAGAAGACACAGGGGAGATATGATTGCTCTCTATAAATACATCAGAAGGATAAATACAAGGGAGGGAGAGGAGTTATTTAAGTTAAGTGCCAATGTTGACACAAGGACAAATAGATACAAACTGGCCATCAACAAGTTTAGGCCTGAAATTAGATGAAGGTTTCTAACCATCAGAGGAGTGAAATTCTGGAATAGCTTTCCAAGGGAAACAGTGGGGGCAAAAAACCTAACTGGCTTCAAGGCTGAGCTTGATACATTTATGGAGGGATGGTATGATGGGACTTACCACAATGACATGTAGCTGATTTGTGATTGCTAGAAGCAAATATCTCCAATGGCTGGTGATGGGACTAGAGATGGTGAAGGCTCTGACAGGTTTCAGAGTAACAGCCGTGTTAGTCTGTATCCGCAAAAAGTACTCCTGTTCTTCTTTTTGAAGGCTCTGAGTTACTATACAGCATTCTTTCCCAGGTGTCTGGCTGGTAGGTCTTGCTCACATGCTCAGGATCTATCTGATCACCATATTTGGGGTCAGAAAGGAATTTTCTCCTGGGTCAGCTAGGCAAAGATGCTCGGGGTTTTTTGCCTTCCTCGACAACATGAGGCATGGGTACTAGGATAGCTCCCCAATATGCCAGTCTCTTCATGGGACACCTCAAAAAAAATTCTGTATAAATGCACCACAAAATCAATGATTTACCTGAGATACTTTGATATTTTCAGCACCCATCCATTAATCTCTTTATAACACTCCCGCACAGGCACCAACTTCCTGGACACCAATCAGTGGCAACAATGGAAACCTACAGACAACCACATACTATAAACCCATTGATCCCCACACTTACCTTCACAGATCAAGCAAGCATCCCATACACACCAAGAAATCCGTTTTCTACAGCCAGGCACATAGACACCACAGAATATGTTCCAAGGAGAAATTACAGGATATATACCTTAACACACTTAAAACTGCCTTCACAAACAAGAACACTCCACCAGAGAAGTAGATCATATCATGGAATGGGCCACTCAAAATACCCCAAGAAAACCTACTTCAATATGAAAATAACCCCCTCTGAACACACATCCCTACTTGTCACCTACCACCCCACACTGGAACCCATACGGGGTATCAAACAAACAATTACAACCCATACTCAATGGGGACCACATCCTAAAAGAAATCTTTCCTGAACCCCGTCCACTGAACTTCAAACAACCTCTGCAAGCTCATCAGAAACAAACTGTCCACAGACCAGGACACACGAACTGAAAATGGCACTAGACCCTGCCAGAACAACAGCTGGAAAACCTGTAATCATATGTCCACTGATCAACACCCCCTACAACACACCTTTCATAATCCATGGGCCTACACATGCCTATCACAACGTGTGGTGTACTTCATGCAGTACACTAAAGCGCCAGTAACTAAATGGTTGAAACCAGACAATCATTTATTCCCTTTAATAAACTCACATAAGAAAATGATTAGACAAAAACACCATTTCACCTGTGCATGAACACTTTTCACAAAATAATCATTCTATATCTGATTTCAGTTCTCATCCTCGAAGGAAACCTGTACAACACCTTCAAAAGATGATCCTGGGAGCTCAAATTCATAACTTTGCTAGATACTAAAAATTGACTGACTTGAGACACTGGATTTATGGCGTATTACAATCTATAGCCCACTAAACCACCCCACCTCAGCTTTTTTTTCCCTCTCCTTTCCCCATTCTGACTACAGAGTTGTTAACAGGCCACTTCACCTTGAATGATTCCTTGAAATTATGCTAAATAATCTGTTCCACCTTGTTTTAGCTGTGACACTGAGTACATTTCCCAGACCTGAAGAAGAGCTCTGTGTAAACTCAAAAGACTGTCTCTTCATCACCAACAGATGTTAGTCCAATAAGAGAAAATACTTCACCCACCCTATCTGAGTGATATTAAGTCTGTTGCATGTAATGTACTGAAAACGTTGCTCTAGTTCATAATCAATTAACATAGTATTAAGCTTTTCCCTTTAATCCATTTGAGCTTTAGTTATTGGCTGTATAAATTCTGACTGACAGGCACATTTGACCTTGTCATTGCATATTTTCAATAAGTATAACATTTAGCACTCCTCATCTGGGGACTTCTATTTTATATATAAATAAAATATGAGTGAGTCACTGTGACGGGTACGCCACTGTGACGGTGTGGATCACAGAAACCCTCCTGTGAGCTGCCAACTGATGTGCCAAGACTACTCCTGTTCCTGTTTTCCCTGCCAGCTCAGGACTCCTGCACCCTGTCTTGCTGAGCCAGACACTCCCGTCTGCTCCAACACAGACCCAGGGTGTCTTGCATGAAGCATATTCTAGTTACATTATAATCACTTATTATCATGTTTTTATAAAACCATATAGACTGCACAACCTGTCACATTCACAGTCACATTCCATCACTTTTCCGCTTATACAAAAATTAGATAAGATTCATTAAAAACCTGCGTAATAGGGCACTGATTCAGAACAAGTGACAGGATGCTTTGCATAGGTCCAAAACTTTTACCATGTAGAGTGAATTAAATCCATTCTGATGAGTTAGCGTTACACTGATGAAATGCAACAATAAGATATGTTTTTTTCCCCTCCAGTCTTTTCCTCGGGGCATTCCTCTGAGGCTACGTTTAATTTCTTTTGTGTGTATCATTGAAATATGGCATTACACCCTAGTATGCACCATTGCATTTTAAATTTTGATTTCTTATTCTTCACACATCCAGACACTCATTTAACTTTGTGGAAAAACCATGAACAACCAACTAACTTTTTGGAATGGAGCCCTAATTGTATGAAAGTTCTCCCTCTAAATGAGCCAGAACAAACCCAACTCATCAAATATCATTTTGATAATGAACATCACCATTTTACATTCAAATACCTCCCAAAATGGTGGCAATTTATTAATGTCAGATTAAAGGGCTCAATTCATTATTCCCTTTCAGTAAAGAGGCAGTTAATGAGTGATGCATGCACATGGACAAGCTTCTAATTAGAGCTCCTATATGTGTTGAAAGCTTGGTGCTGGGATACTGAGTGCCTGCCAGCAGACTATTGACATTTTTTCCTCTTTTGCAGAACATGCCTATTTATACAGCTTATTGCTAATGAGATGCTAATTGAGACTGCCATATCTAAATAAAAACCCACTTGTGTGTAAATTGCTGAATCGCCTAAATGCAGCTCTGTTGCAGAACGTTCTCTCCTGACTCACTTTCTTCAGCATTCTCTGTTGCTCTGATTGAAAGGTAATTTTGGAACAATGGAAGCAGGGAGCCTATCAGGGTTTGTGTGTGTGTGTGTGTGTGTGGTTGGTATTTCTAATATTAGTTTAGAAGAGAACTAGTGAATACGTGCCTGGGTATTTACATCCAATTTTGTCTTCAGACAACAATGGCAAAACACGCTTAAATGCGCAGAATGCTTTGCAGAACAAATAGAAAGACAAGGTTCCCTTCCCTGAATAGATTACAATATAATTCTGCATGCAATACAAAGACCACAGGCAACAAAATGCTGGAAAGGGATAGAGTCAGGAAGAGCAAGGGATACAGGAGTAAGGTCATGTGGTTTCTCGGTTTTACGTTGCACATATCTTAGTGGTTTGGATAGGTACTAAAGCAAACATTCTGACCACTCTAAATTTGCAGATGTCCACTGCTGATCTTACCTTTAGTTAATCATTCTATTGCCTATAACCTGAGACATGATATTTTCCTAGGAAGATCAGGTTTAGTAAATGGTATAACCAGGAATAATGGCAAAGTGCATCTCTTGGCTGAGCAATTCCTCCTGGGGAAAATCTATGCTCCTGAACCGTCTTACTGAGAATAGCAGTCACACAGTAATAAAGATCTTCACTGGTCTAATGTATGGAGTTTTGTTCTTTGGTTGTTTAGCACATTCAGAAGTTGTGTCTGGCTTCCCTTTCCCATCTATATACATTTTTTTTGAGAATAAGTCTAAAGCACTACACCTCTACCCCAATATAATGCGACCCGATATAACACGAATTCGGATATAATGCAATAAAGCAGCACTCCAAGGGGGCAGAGCTGCACGCTCCGGCGGATCAAAGCAAATTCTATATAACGCGGTTTCACCTATAATACGGTAAGATTTTTTGGCTCCCGAGGACAGCATTATATCGGCGTAGAGGTGTATTGTCTTTGTATCACATTTAAAATTGGTCTGTATAAATTTCAGGGAATCATTCTCTAATATTCTGCATGATTTTGGTCTAATTAGAATTTGTTGTGATGTGTTTTTAAGTGTTACTTTTATATTTCTCCATGATGGAGTACAAACTCAAGTCTAGCTCGTAGTATGTGTTACTCTACTGTTAGCAAGACATAGCCTAGTCAGAATGAGATGAAAAAGGGGATGTGTCTCTCAGTATCTGTACAGCATCATCTTCCTCATCAGAAAAATACCAAAGATGATTGAAATCCAATCCCAATCAATCCTCTCTGTTGACTGCTTCTCGGAGGGTTATTCAAATCTCTCTATCTGGATCTCTTCATTCTTAGTTGCTGTAAGCAACAACAGCACCATTAACATTTCTATAGCCTCCTTTGTCCAAGGTTCCCTTTAAATTACATTGCTGAACAATCAGCCATAGCTGTTCCACTGTCACTAACATACACTAGGCTATGGGGAAAGAGGGAGAATGTTTGGGTGGAACAGAGGTATGGCTCTGGACAGTACCAGCATAAGCACTCTGGAATAGTGGAAATGCTTGTTTAAAACGGAAGGAAATGTCACTGTTTATAAAGTCCCCACCACCAGTTCTTCTACCCCTCCCCCAAGTCCAGGAGGAAAAATACATTATTATTCAGAGACTTAATGTGACTCTCTTGAGTCTAATGTCCCACTCACTGCTAGTTAGCTAAGAATGCTTAAGAGGTTCTCAGAGCCATCATTTGGCCTGTTACTCACACATGTACTGCTAAAATGCAGCCCCTTCTGGGGCAGCAGCTGCTTGAGGACATATAACACAGGATAGACAGGGAAGGATTACATTAAAACTTCAGGGGAATGTAAGTAGATAGGGTAATTAGTTACCTGACTGAGGAATTACAAGGAGGTTACTGGATTTTTAGTGCTCAGCGCCTTGCTTTCCTGTAAAAAGCAACAGAGGGTCCTGTGGCACCTTTAAGACTAACAGAAGTATTGGGAGCATAAGCTTTCACAGGTAAGAACCTCACTTCTTCAGATGCAAGTAATGGAAATCTCCAGAGGCAGGTATAAATCAGTATGGAGATAACGAGGTTAGTTCAATCAGGGAGGGTGAGGTGCTCTACTAACAGTTGAGGTGTGAACACCAAGAGAGGAGAAACTGCTTCTGTAGTTGGATAGCCATTCACAGTCTTTGTTTAATCCTGATCTGATGGTGTCAAATTTGCAAATGAACTGGAGCTCAGCAGTTTCTCTTTGGAGTCTGGTCCTGAAGTTTTTTTGCTGTAAGATGGCTACCTTTACATCTGCTCTTGTGTGGCCAGGGAGGTTGAAGTGTTCTCCTACAGATTTTTGTATATTGCCATTCCTGATATCTGACTTGTGTCCATTTATCCTCTTGTGTAGTGACTGTCCAGTTTGGCCAATGTACATAGGAGAGGGGCATTGCTGGCACATGATGGCATATATAACATTGGTGGACGTGCAGGTGAATGAGCCGGTGATGTTGTAGCTGATCTGGTTAGGTCCTGTGATGGTGTTGCTGGTGTAGATATGTGGGCAGAGTTGGCATCGAGGTTTGTTGCATGGGCTGGTTCCTGAGTTAGAGTTGTTATGGTGCGGTGTGTGGTTGCTGGTGAGAATATGCTTAAGGTTGGCGGATTGTCTGTGGGCGAGGACTGGCCTTCCTCCCAAGGTCTGTGAAAGTGAGGGATCATTGTCCAGGATGGGTTGTAGATCACTGACGATGCGTTGGAGAGGTTTAAGCTGAAGACTGTAGGTGATGGCCAGTGGAGTTCTGTTGGTTTCTTTCTTGGGCTGTCTTGTAGCATCTGAAGAAGTGAGGTTCTTACCCACGAAAGCTTATGCTTTTTACAGATTCAGACTAACACGGCTACCCCTCTGATACTTGCTTTTCTGTCTTACCCTAACAAGAGCACCACTAGCAATACTGAGATCCTTTCAAAAGTCTGTATGGCACTGACTTAGAATGGATTCAAAGGAAAGAGGCCACATTCTCAAATCAGCAACTCCTGCAGAATCCAGGTACCACTAACACTGCTCAAATGAAGTGAACTGTATTGCAAGGTCTGTGCATTGCAATAGAAATTTCAGTCTCCTCTGCAGCAGCTAACACATCAACTCATTTAGGAAGCATTATAATGGCACTTGTAACAAGGAGATGTGGGCGGACCAGGGGGAAGAAAGTCAACAGCAGAAAACACACCCATACAAGGACTTC
The DNA here is from genome assembly GCF_013100865.1 of Trachemys scripta elegans. Taxonomy (NCBI): domain Eukaryota; kingdom Metazoa; phylum Chordata; order Testudines; family Emydidae; genus Trachemys; species Trachemys scripta. Next base: position 176,589,059 of record NC_048300.1, read on the forward strand.
TGGAGCCCAAAAGGGCAGGCTTTATCTTCAGGTAAGAGAGTACTGCCTTTTTAAAAAACAGACAGGAAAAGGGAAAAAAAAACAACCAAACAAAAAAGTTAAACAGTGACTCGCTCCCCAACTTTGATAGCCTGAGTCAAGCAAAGGACAGCTTACTTTAGCCAAGCTTCTCAGAAGGGTCCCTCCACCCACTGCTGCTCCTGGATCAGTCCTGCTGGGAATTCAGGTGGCTTTCCTCAGCTCATTGCTTAGAAGAGAACAAACAAATCAAAGAATCTTCCCTCTTCTACTTTCAGGTCTGGTTTCTGTGTCATTGAACTTGGGAGAAGGCTGTGGGGCTGTTTCTCTTCCTTTAGCATTTATATATGTCTCCTTGTTGTCCAAAAGCATCTCACTCCTTAATATAAGGGCTATGGAGTCATTCCTTCCTCAGCAGTCTCCACTCTCTCTCGAGAATCCCTGCAGAAATAAACAACCAGCTATAGCTCTCCCAAGGGAAAGGAGTTCATTCTTTCGCTTCTAACTGAGGAACCGGGGCCCAAATCCACAGCATTACAACACCTTACTTGTAGGTGTCTGTCTAGCCAACCAGTGGAACCCCAAACCTGAGTTAGGTATTCAGCCTCCCTATACAATGCATGGGAAGAGCTAGGCCCCTAAGAATGTGATCACAAAAGTCAGCATGCTAGGTGGGGAGCTGCGTAAGCTAGGCAATAGCAAACACTGAGGAAAGGGATGTGTCCGAAGCCCCACTCCTATTTGAGACTTAGGCACCTGCCTTTGCTTGAGATCCACAGCTAGGAACTCTTTGCTGGAGTGAGCTATCTAAGCCCTTTCTGTGCACAATCAACTCCACACAATACAGTCGCGGAGGGAATCCTCTTCCCTTAGAATGTTTAGCCCAGTGCTTAGGGAACTCACCTGTAATATGGGAAACACCACTTCAACCCAGGAGTGTAGCTAAGAGTGGGCCTGGGTGGGCGGCACCCTGCCCACTTAGCATCAAGGCCCACCCCTGGCTCTGCTCAGGCCCCAGTGCTTGCCCCACTCTGGCTACCCGCCACTTCATTTGGGGAGCAGAGTAGGGGTGCGGGGGCTTGTCCAAGGACCGGGGTTGGAGGCTTGTCCCGCTTCGCCCACCTGCCCAGCACTCCAGCTGGGGAACGGCGTCAGGGTGTGGGGGCTTGCCCAGCTGCAGCTTCACCCGGCACTCCTGCTGGGAATCAGGGTCAGGGGCTTGCCCTGCTCCGCCCACCTGCCTAGCGCTCCAGCCAGGGAGCGGGGTCGGGGCGCAAGCGCTTGCCCAGCTCCACCCGGTGCTCCTGCCGAGAAGCAGGGTCTTGCCCCGCTCTGCCCACCCAGGCCCTGACCCTGCTCCCCAGCTGGAGCCCTGGGCAGGGGGTTGGAGCGGGCAGAGGTGAGGGGGCACCCATTTTTCTGGGCTCCCTGTGACAGGTTGAATCACAGATACCCCCTTGGGGCTGCCAACTGATGTGCCAAGACTACTTCTGCCCCTGCTTTCCTGCCCTAGCAACTTAGGACTTCAGTGCCCTTCCTGGTTTGAGCCAGACCTGTTAGCCTGATGCAAACCCAGACCCAGGGTCTGAACCACGTCCCCTAACAGCTGTAGGCTTAACTGAAAGCAGCTCACAGAAGTGTTCCTGTCTTTAACACTCAGATGCCCAACTCCCAATGGGGTCTAAACCCAAATAAATCTGTTTTACCCTGTATAAAGCTTATACAGGGTAAACTCATAAATTGTTCACCCTCTATTACACTGATAGAGAGATATGCACAGCTGTTGCCCCCCCCCCCAGATATTAATACAAACTCTGGGTTAGTTAATAAGTAAAAAGTGATTTTATTAAGTACCGAAAGTAGGATTTAAATGATTCCAAGTAGTAACAGAATTACCAGTAAAGTGAATTACCAAGCAAAATAAAATAAAACACGCAAGTCTATGTCTAATCAAACTGAATACAGATAAAAACCACACCAGTTCCAGTAAGCTTCCTTTTACAGATTAATCTCCTTCTAGTCTCGGCCCAGCAATCACTCTTACCCCCTGTAGTTGTTGCCCTTTGTTCCAGTTTCTTTCAGATGAAAACAAAATGGAGGGATCTCCCCTAGGTTTAAATAGACTTTCTCTTGTGGGTGGAGACCCCCTCCTCTCTCCTTTGCAAAGTCCAGCTACAAAATGGAGTTTTGGAATCACCTGGGCAAGTCACATGTCCATGCATGACTGAGTTCCTTACCAGCCAAGCCACATTCCTGGGAAAGCCCAGATGTGGACTGGCATTTCCAAGCTCATTGTTGGCTTAAGGGCTTCTTGATTGGGCACTTACTGAGAATGGTCTTTTCTCAGGAAGCTGACCAACTGCTTCACTAAAACCTACTTAGAATCAAACATGTATGCAGCCAATATTCATAACTTCGAATACAAAAAATGATACATGCATACAAATAGGATTAATCGATTCAGTAGATCATAATCTTTACATAGATATGTTACATGGCATATGTAGCGTAAAACATATTCCAGTTATGTCATATATATATATATACATATATACATATATATATATATATATACATTCATAAGCATATTTTCCTAAAGCCTTATGGGGGGCGCCATCACATCCCCCAACTGGCTGGGGCCCCTGGGCATGCTAATCCGCCACTGGCAGTGGGTGGATGGTCCAGCGGTAGCAAAGGAATCCTCCAAAAAAGGTAGGTCTGCTGCTGGGGGAGCCAGGCCTGGCATGGAATGGTGTAGATGGGAGCCGTTGCCTCTGGAGAGTGACATCTCCTCCCAGAGCTGGGTGCACTCCTGGGGCCCTGGGGGGCCCTGGCCAGAGCGTCCATTGCCCACCCACAAGGCTGGCTGAAGGAGGGGAAAGGCAGCCCTGATCCCTTCTGTCCCCCACCCCCGGTCATTGCCCATCCACCAGAATTCGGGACCCACCCAAGTGTCCCATCCTGGCTATGCCACTGCTTCACCCCCCCATACATCATGAGGAGAAAGGATTTGAACTGGGGTTCCCATATCTCAGGTGCATACCCTAGCTCCTGGTTTTGTTGTATTAATTTAGATGGTGTTAACATAACGCCTTCACTGTCCAACATTAAATAGTTTTAAACAATTTGGGGTTTGGTATACAGAGACCTCATTCTGCTTAGTACCATGGCAAATATGCCATTAAAAACAGTTAATACTTTACATTTCAAATGCTTTAAGTGAGGCTTTGTTCCCTTTTCCTTTAGCTGAAGAAAGTTTTAGAAAGAAAACTCCTTTGTTTGACAATCTCTTAGGGCTTGTCTACACTTACCGGGGGATCAACGCACAGTGATCGATGCATCGGTGGTTAATTTAGCGGGTCTAGTTAAGACCCTCTAAATCAACCGCAGATCGCTCTCCAGTTGACTCCTGTACTCCACTGGATAGAGGAGAGTAAGGGGAGTCGATGGGAGAGCATCTCCTGTTGACATCATGTAATGTGGACCCCGCTTTAAGTAGATCTAAGCTACATCGACTTGAGTTGTAACTCAAATTGTGTAGCTTAGATTGATTTTTCCCTCTAGTGTAGACAAGGCCTTAGATGGTATTAAAGATGGTAATAACTGTCCTTTTGGGTAAAAGAAGTTAGTTGGTATAAGCTGGAGTTATTATTGCTGCTTCTGTTAAAGTCAAAAACAAGAGAAGACATTTAGCTGAAATAGGCTGGAGCAGTTGTTGCTGCTTTTAAAGTCTGCTCCTGTTTCATCTCAGGTGAGTTTGGGATTCAGATGGAACTGGTAGGGACTGTGGGATTCAGATGGAACTGGTAGGCAGTGTCATCCGGATCCCTCTCTCCACCCCGAGCTGGTCAGGACATCCCTCATGATCCAGGCAAAAAAGGTCTGGGGTCCCAGGAGATGGTGGGGGTGATACCCCTGATGAGAAAGCTTGCTCCAGGAGTCTCCATCTATTCGTCCCTCTTTTCTATCTGTCCCACCCAAAAAAACCCTCTTTAATAACCCAAAAAGGGAATGATGGGTGGTATAGCCCATCCCCTCATTATTTTGACCACCAATTGGGCCTCCTGTCTGACACCATTTTTGTTCATTAATTTTCAGTTTCACATCACTTACTTTTAACAACCATAATTTTTACAGTCTTTGAATTAAATCAGCGTGGCCTTTTTGGTTTAGACTAATCCAATTTCTCTGTCTGGTTTTCTTGCACCTATTCCCATCAACATTTCTTACAGATTGTAACATTTTATTAACTTACACTCACTTTTTTCCAACTAAAACTCACAATTAGGGTAAATTTGTAGGCCTAATTATTGCAAATTGATAGAGTCTTTCTCTCTGGCCAAATGCATACTTATTTATTTATATAGTGAAACAGCTTTATCAGGAGAGAGAGTCCCACATCAGCTTAACCCATAGTCCAGTAGTCAGAGCACTAACGTGAGAGGCGGGAGACCCAAGTTAAAATGCCTCCTCCCACATCCCAGGTGAATTCTCTAACAACTGGACTAAAGGTTAGAAAGAAGCTCCCTTCCTCCGCCCCCCCCCCCCCGGTCAATTTGTGTGGTGTTAGCTATCCTCTGAGAATGCCTACTGGATCAGACACAGCAGATGAGATAGGTAGGGGAACACCCATCTTCAAATGGTTTGAGGATTGCACAGGGGTATAGGTTTGAGACAAGTGTGTGGATGCCTACACTGAGGCATTCTGCACATGTCCAGAGGCAGAAACTTAGGCACCTACATTTTTGCTATAAAAGTCTCCAAAGTGCCCCCTAGGAACTTTAGGGTGCAGCTTAGCAGAGGTTTTGAGGATCTCAGTGCTTTCTAAATTTTAGACTTCGGTGACCAAGTCCTGGCTGTGGCTCTGGGTCAGGGTCTGTACCCCACCCCCCATCACAGTACTCCTTAGAACTTCTCCCTGTTGCCACTTCCTGCAATTTTATTGCGAGTCTATCCCTATTTGGAGTTTTTTTAAAGCCCCAGCTCCTGGAGTTGAGTGACTGTGTGAAAATCTCAGCTTTATGTTTGTTAAAGAGCAATTTTCTTTCCCTCATTATTGAAGAGAAGTTTGAAATGTTACCAGTGTATACTAAAGGCCTAAAAACCAGAAGGAAAATAAAATGATTTTAAAGTGAAGACCCAATAAAATCGATCCCCGATGACTCTGCCGTCGACTCCGGAAATCCACGGTGGCAAGAGGCGGAAGCGGAGTCGACGGCGGCACGGCAGCAGTCAACTCGCCGCCGTCCTCACAGCCAGGTAAGTCGACCTAAAATACGCAACTTCAGCTACGCTATTCACGTAACTGAAGTTCCGTATCTTAGGTTGACGCTCCCCCCTATAGTGTAGACCTAGCCTAAGGGACATCCAAAGCCTTGTGTAAGATTTATAGGTGTCAGGCTAAATGTATGTGAACATTGAGGTGATTTTTTATTATAAAATAAATTTCTCCTTATTCCTCATCAGACTTTGCTCAAGACTAGCCTTATTAAATTATTATATTGAAGGTAATAGAGTCTGAGAATTCTTCTTGTTAAAGCCAGGAAACATGACAATCACAATCATTCCAGTTTAATCAGTATTTCAGTATTGCCCTGTTCAACTCTGTCAGCAATTTATTTTTGCATCTTATTTTCTGAATCATGTCTTTAAAGCGGTCTGTTTGGTATCAGTGTCAAGTTCTAAGTTTTCTTTGTCTGAACTTTTGGCACTTTATCTTGTTAAAACACCAACTTAGGATTCAGAAGCTGAGATCTTTACAACTAGCAAGCTTGACTACAGCCTCTGTCATTTTAAAAATATCTTTGAAGGGTCATCTGTATAATTAAGGGGGTAGAGGGAAGGATTGTTCCCAGAATAGACATAGGTGAAGGAAATTCCTCTGTGTCTGGATCCCTCTTTCCTCTTTTCCTGCATGAAACAGGGGGATCATCTACATAACTCAGCTCTGTCCAACCCTGCATACTATGGAGAACTATCTGCAGGTCTAGGGATGCATACATGAAACAGAAGCATGGGGTATGGGATGGGCCAGATATAGCCTTCTCCTCCCCCCTCCACCGAAAAACACAACGTAGGAGTATTTATAGCTTTTAAACCTACATTTGAATTAACCTTTTCAGTGTTCCTGTACTCAAACCAATGCCCATTCTGTAGGGAGTTAAATCCTTCCCTTTCCCCTCCACCACAACAAAATAAATTGGGGTGTATTCCCCAGGGCCCATTCTTCCCCTGTATTTATGGTAGATGTTAAAAGAGAGCTTCCCCTTACCCATGTAATAATTCATTCCTATGATTCTGCCTCCACCCCTTGTTTGTGCTTTCTCCATTTGTCTGATTCCCCACAGTAACTGCATTCCATATATAAAACTGGAAGAAAAGAATTGAACTACATATCAGAACTGAATAGCATAGGACATGAATCAGAGGGGTGGCAAAATCACAACCAGCCAAGAGACTCCTATCAATACAGGGCTCAAGGTCGACAAACATAGCGGGGATGAGGAGGGAAACAAGAAAATTTAAGAGATTAATTAAAGAGCCTCCATGTGGCTATAAAAGACACTAGGAAATAATTTACTTATCAGGAGGGACTGCCTGACCTCTAGAAGAAATGCAGAAGACTGCTATGATGGAAAATTCTACAGAGACAATGAAAAAGTGAGGAGAAACTCCAGCTGAACAGGCAAGACTGAAAATGACCAAAAAAATCTAGGTATATTAATGGGCTAAAACACTAGCTCACAATAAGGTGTCCAATTCCATTTCATCCAATGACAGATTAATTCACTGTATGCAGATGAGAGAAACCCACAGCTTTGAAGTTATCCATCTGCCTTCTGGAAATACCTGCCCACCAACATGTTCCCCTTTGAGGGTCCTTCAAAATATCATTGGACCCTCCCATATTTTCACTATAGCATTTTTCTTCCTGCTGTGGAGATGTGGCTGCAGCTGTCTCTGGTGCCTATTAACAATATGGCCTGTGTTTTGTTCAAAGGGAGAGTTAAAACAAGAGATATAGTTCCAAATGGGGAGTAGGGGGAATGCGGGGGGCGGGCTGTTGATTGTTGATTGACTTCCATCTGACAGAGCAGCAGTATCTTTCTGAGAAGCATGAGTGTGGAGATGGAAGGGGACCAGAAAGCTGACCCTGGAAGACAAATAGAAGCAGTGGGACACAGGAGCTAGTGAGTGTGTGGGGATATGACAGGGACTTTCAATTAATATTGGGCAGGTGGGAAGACAGATAGGGGAATTTCCCCTTTATTGGGTAAATTGTAAGGACAACAGAAAAGCCCCGTGTGCACCTGATTATCCCCCCCCCTTCTGAGAGCAACTCAAGGACGTTTAGCTTCAATAGCTGCAGGTGCTAAGTTCAATTTCCCATGACTTTGAACATTGTCCATCACAAACACTACCCCAAGAGGGACTGGATTTGTGCAACTGGATGCAGAAAGCAGGCATGTTCATGAGAAAAGCCAAAGTCAGTGCTCCTGAGTGTAGTGCGCTGGAGTTCATTCTGCCTGCCTGTCTCTTTACACTGCTTACTCGGGTGGTGTTCTGAGACAGGGAGTAGCTAACGAAGTGTGGGGGAGACACTGCAGAAGGGGGAAAAGAGGAGAACACCCAAGTATCTCTGGGCCACTTACTCTGCCCATCCCTTCCAAGGAGCAGTCTGTAGGGAAGGAGGAGCTGACCAGGAGCAGACAATAGGTTTTGGTCAGGGGAGCATGGCAGGAGGATAGAGTGAGCAAGCTAAGCAGCCACAGAAGAGCTGTGGGACAGCAGGGAGCAAGCCAGCTCTGAGCTCTTTCTGCTCCTTGCTCCAGCTTCCTTTCCTTTAGTGTATGGACTCAGCTTGCTTTTTCCCGCCTTCCTCCCCCCTCCAAACATTACCATTGCCCTCCTGGCCAGCTCTAATCCTTCCCTTGCAGGACTCTTTCCCAGGCAGGTGTGGTTCCAGGGGTGTCACTGGAGGAGCAGCAGCTAAGGTCTTTCTGGGGCCAGAATGCAGCAGAGGACCCCAGAAGGCAGTTGCATTTATTGAATGGGGAGGGTGAAAGATAGGAGGAGAGCATTGATTGAACCGGAAGCAGGATGAGCTGGCATTTCTCGGTCTGACTAAGGGCCACTCTACTCTCTTTGAACTCTCACCCCCCTGACACTGCACAAGAATCTCACACAGGCCCCCTGGGTGGGATCCAAAAAGGTAACTAGGCACCTAAGTCTCAGTTTTGGCTCCCGGTGATCCACAAAACTCCCAACTAACCTTGTGCATACCTAAATTTTCAGGGTAAAAGTTCCCTCAGTGCCTAAGTTTCTGCTTCTGGGCATGTGCACCACAGCTTTTTTTTTTTTTTTTTTTTTTTGCTGCTTGGGGCGGCAAAAACCCTGGAGCCGGCCCTGGCGGGGCCGCGGCCAGGCTCTCCGCCCTCCCCCTGCGCTCCGGCCGGCCGGGAAGAGCGGGGCCGCCCTCCCCCGGCACTCCAGCCGGCCGGGTAGAGTAGGGCCGTGGCTGGGCTCGGCGCCCTCCCCTGCCGCGCTCCCCGCTGGGAGGGGCGGGGGGAGGCTTTTTTGCCTGGGCAGCAAAAAAGCCAGAGCCGGCCATGGTTTTCACACATCTCAATGGCTAAAGTTTCACATCTTCAGTAGGGCTGTTCAGGAATTTTTTTTCAACTTTTGTGAAAAGTTTGTCCTTTGTTTATTCAAAAATTTCAAATTTGGAAGTTTTTTAGCCAGCTCAGCAGATTTAAAGTGATAGAGTTATGGCCAAAGGCAACTTATGTAAAAAGTCAGAGGACTATTCACTCATACTTTTAGCTCTTTTATTTATTTATTTTTCCCATTTCTAGTCCTCAGGTTTATAGCAACAATACTAATCATATGCAATCCTGCTGGAAATTCAGTAGATACATCTTTTGGGGTTGTTTCACTGAAAGTTTTAAATGCAAGTGTCACAGCCCAGCTAAAGCTGGACAGCCTAAGCTCCCTTGGCACCTACATTTTACTGCAAAAGTTTCTTAGGTACCTATGTTTCTGCCTCAGGGCACGTCATGCACTGCTTCCTCACTAACGACATCCAGATGCCTATGCCTCAGTACAGTCCTCAAACTGGGTGGAGATAGGAAAAGGAATGTCTATCCGGTAGATGGGCATGACTAACTCCACATAGGGGGAAAGCCCTCCCTTCTAAAGTTTAGCACAATGATTCAGGCATTCACCTAAGCTGTAGGAGACCACCCATTCAATTCTCCCACTCTGCCTTATGAGAAGGGATTTGAACAGGCATCTCCCACCTCTCTCAGGTGAGTGCTCTAACCCCTAGAGTGATTCTCATACCTCAGGCCTACTTAATGTTTAATTATTTAGTCACTTAAAGTGGAATAGCTTTAGAGAAAGACCCAGCTCAGAATATCCCCTTCTCCAGTTGCTAGGACACTAACCTGAGAGGTGGGGAACCTCTGTTCCAATCCTGTATCAAGCAGAGGGGGAATTGAACCATGATCTCCCACATCCCTGGTGAGTATTCTAGCTATTGGGATAAAGGTTATGAGACAGGGCCTCCCTCTAACTTGTGTGGAGCTGGGCGAGCACCTAATTCATTCTTGCAAGAAACATTTTAGGTACCTACATTACCTGACTTGAGGAGAGGGTTTCAGTCTATGGATCACAAGCAGAGATAGGTGCCTCTTTACAAGAGAGGGGAAGGTTAAGACTCCCTGGCTCATGTGATCAACTCCCATTAGCTTGCTGGCTTTTCTGGATCCCATTCTTAGGCACCTATCTCTCACCATTCATTGTACGGGGAGCCTCGGCACCTAATTCAGGCTTTGTGGATCCCATTGTTATTCCAGTATTTTCTGGGTGCCTAAAAATTCGGAATTGTGATTCTGAGCAATGCAGCACCAAAGAGCATTTGTGGATCCGGGCATTGGTTACCAGCCCACCTGGGCAGACTTGTTCTCCTGGACAGTAGACAACTCTGACAAAGGATGCTTCTTCTGTATTGATAATGCCTCCTAATTTTGTATCAACAAATTTCATTATTGCACTCCTACTTTTTGTGCCAAGGTCATTAATAAAAATATTGACAAAAAAAATCAGTTATTTTCTTAAAGATGGAAATCAGGTTAGTCTGTTATGATTTACCTTTGGTAAACCCACATTGCATTACATCTTACGTCCTTGGGTTGGACACTAGGAAAAACTTCCTAACTGTCAGGGTGATTAAGCACTGGAATAAATTGCCTAGGGAGGTTGTGGAATCTCCATCATTGGAGATTTTAAAGAGCAGGTTAGAAAAACACCTGTCTGGAATGGTCTAGATAATACTTAGTCCTATCATGAATGCAGGGGACTGGATTAGAGAACCTCTTGAGGTCCCTTTCAGTGCTATGATTCTATGATCTGTTACCATTTACCTCTATGCGTTTAATTATTGTTTCCTTCACATTTTGTTCTAAAGCCTTGAATATTACTGAGGTCAGACTAACAAGTCTGTAATTGCCCAGATGCCTTCTTCCCCCCTTTCTTAAATGTATGTTAGCTATTCTCCAGTCAGATTGTACTACCGCGCCATAGACAGATTTATCAAAAATCCTTCCTCTCTGACTAGTAATCTTGAGTGCCAGTTCTTTCATATTCTAGGATGGAAATTATCTCGTCCTTGATTTGAGTGTATTAAACTCTAAGTTTTAATTCCACCTCAAATGCAGTAATTTCCATTTCTAGACACTCATTTCCATCACCTGTCCTGCCTTCATGCACAAATTCCATATTATCATCCTTATTGAAAATAAAGGCAAAATATTAATTTAGTTTTTGGGCCATACCTACGCTATCTTTAATCTCCTTCCCATTCACACTGTGTAGCAGTCCAATCTCATCTTTCCTCATTCTTTTTATTTATATAACTAAAAAACCTATTATTAATTTTAATTGTCTTGGCAAGAGCTAATTCAGCTCCACTTTTGGTAATTTAGTCCTGAATTTTCCAACCTCCACAATGTAGCTTTCATTGCTGATCAGTGCCTTTTCCCATTCCCAATAGCCTCTCTGCTGATGCCTAAAACTTTTTGAGGTGGTTATTCATTCAGCTGGGTCTGGAGACTTCCTGTACAAGATTTTCCCCTTGGCTTGGGATGCAAATTTCGAATAACTATACAAAAACTGATCGGAAGAAATTCCAAGCCTCCTCCATATTTAAGTCCGTAGGCTTTTCACAACAGTTGATGTTTTTAATTAATTCCTTTAATCTCCCAAAATTGGTAATTTTGAAATAGTCGTAGTTGACTTGGTTTTAAGTATCCTTTCCTCTGTGAGTTATGGGATATTCTGATGTGGGGCTTCTTCAATCTCTGCTGTTGAAGCTGTTTCACTGTGGATAAATAAATAATGAAAGTGATTGGCGCAGGGGGACTAGAGGTGGGGTCTCCCACCTCCCATGTGGGTGTCCCAACCACTGGACTACAGAATCATTTTCTTTCTCTCACTCTTGCCCAGTGACTATTTAAGTCAATATCTACCACGGAACATCCTAGCGCTTACTGTTAGTGTTAGAGCATCTTTCCTGTGAAGTAGGATTTGAAGAGGAGTCTCCCTTCTCCCACCTGTGGCAGAGAGGGAGGAATTGAAGACTGGAATGTGAGAGATCAAGGGAGAGATCAATTTCTGCAAGAAATCCATATGTGGTACCATTTCAACTGCTTTCCTGAAGTCATCTTTTTAAAAAAAAGAATCAGTCACCTGACTGCAGGCAAAGGTTTCCCATTCATAGAGTTCTAAACAGAGATAGGCCAGGATGCAGGGAAGTGCCTATTTCTGAGAGGGGCAGTGCTTAGCAGACACTCCTGTCATTGACATCTCCCAGTGGACTCTCTTTGGTGGCTCTTCACTGAGCAGGCAGGTTTTTGTAGATCACATTCTTAGGTGCCTCTCCCCCTATGCACTGTATGGGAAGCCTAGGCACCTATCTTGGCTTTGTGGATCAGAATGTTCCTCCTGTGATTTTCTAGATACTTAAAAGTTGGATGCCATAACACCCAGCATTACAACATCTAAGTTCCATTGTGGATCCCAGCCTGAGTGTTGGCATTTTTGGGTGCTGAACTTGATACTGAAGTGACTTCCCAACGGTCACTAGGAAAGTCTGTGGCAATGTAGATATAATTTGGAAAAGCATCCAGGTCCTGTTTTGAAGAGTAATTCCAGCCCTTTCACTGAGGTAAATAGGTTCCTATGTGCCTAAGTCACTCCTGAAAATAGGACTTAGGTGCTTTTGGAAATGTTAGCATTAAGTGCCTTAGGTACAGCAAAATAAAATATATTATATAACCAGTAATATGCATTCTGTGCAGCTACAATAGTGCCTTACATTCTTAACTGAAGTCTGTCTCTTATATCATAAATTAGCATTTCATTAGAAGTAGTTCTGTTCATAATACATCTCAGGAGTCATTTTGAGGATTTTGGGGGTTGTTTTGGGGTTGTTCAAATATATAATTACTTTTAGTAAAGAAGCTGATAAGAATATTTGCAGACCACACTGAAAACAGGATATTTCATCTGACAGGTATATTTTTACTAGTGTAGGACTCCTTGTCAGTGAGGAAGTGTTCACAGCAAGAGAATCTTTGCAGCACCCTCAAAGACAGGTGCTTGAAGATAGATGTTTAACAGTAGGGGACTGCTGGCAGAGTAATAAAAAAAGAGAGGTAGTTTTACTTTGATTTCTACAGCCTTCAGCTACACAGAGTCAAGCAGGCTTCACTGTCTCAGATGTCCCTGTCTGCACACCAATTTCTTTTCTCCCTCCCATGAAAAAAAGATATTGTTTAAAGAGAAAGGCGTTCTTTTAACTCGACACCAAAGACTAACAAGTAATTCTATCAAATAGATCTGTCAGCAAGCTCCCCACGCTGAAATTACAGGCTTACATGTGAGAATCAATGATAGGGGCTTTTTAAACTCAGTTTTATTTTATACAAAGAAAAATATAGGTTTTAAAACAGTGGTCACCCTCAAAATAAAAGGCCAATCATCTCTGATAACTAAATAACTTTACCTCAGTGTTTGCAATGTCCTAGGTATTCCCTATGATAAATACAGGGAAACCTAAGTAATAGAGTAAATAGCAAGTGTCATATCAGTGATAAACAATCACAGAAAGGCTCACTGTCCTAAAGAAACCGTGTTAGGTACAATATTATCGTTAAACTTAGTGCCTGAGATTCTTTGAGTCTAATTATGGCACAGGTTGGGCTGGCTTCTTGGAATTAGCTGCTTCCCTGCCTGAGAGGTTAGGACTAAGGGGCTCAGGTGACATCTTAATGGATACTTGGGTCTCATAAAAAGGGAGGAGAGAGATCAGTCTACGGCTAGGTCTACACTACAGGGAGAAGGGGGGATCAACCTAAGATACTCAACTACAGCTACGCGAATAGCGTAGCTGAAGTCTGCGTAGCTTAGGTCGATTTACCTCGCCGTGAGGATGGCGGCGAGTCAACCGCTGCCGCTCCCCCGTCGACCCCGCTTCCGCCTCTCGCCGTGGTGGAGTTCCGGAGTTGATGACAGAGGTATTGGGGATCGATTTTATCGTGTCTACACTAGACACGATAAATCGATCCCCAACAGAAAGATCACTACCCACCGATCTGGCGGGTAGTGTAGATGTACCCTAAAGTTTTGAACTAAAGGGAGTAGGAAGGCTTACATGGAAGGCCCTGAAGCAGGGTCTGGAGGAAGCTGGGTATTTTAGGGGAGCCAGCGTAGGGGTTGAGTGCTCTATTCCTGAGCAGGGGAAGCCTCAAAAGGTAGCCCAGAAAAAGGCTGAGAACAAGGCTCACAGGGTGGGCTGAAGAAAAGTCCACAAAGGGTGGAAGAATCTTTATTGGGAATGTTTAGTTGGACTTTTGGTACTCTAGAAGAGGTTAAGTTTTTTACTTGCCTGGACAGCCAAGCCATATCTCCAGAACTGACTAATGTGTGGAGGTCTGATGAGAACCATCTCAGGGCAGGGAACTGAAGTGTCAGTGCTGTGTTTGGTGAGACGGGAGTGCTATGGGGCAGCTCTGTACCAATTATAAGAGGATATGGCTGCCCTGGCCAAACAGAGCACACCTGGGGCTCCCTGCCTCAGTTTCCTGTCTCATTTGTCATTTCTGGAGATGTGGCTTGGCCCTCCGGCCAGGTAGTAACCCCCCAAGCTGAGTCCCCTGAAATACCCAACCTCCTGCAGACCCTGCCTCAGGGTCTTCCACAGTTGTATCTCAGCTGCTGCAAGGAGATTATACTCTGGGAGTAATCTAAGAGGTTGAGTAATTGTATATTTTTTAAAAAACAGGAGTACCTGTGGCACCTTAGAGACTAACAAATTTATTTGAGCATAAGCTTTCGTGGACTACAGCCCACTTCATCGGATGCATAAAATGGAACATATAGTGAGGAGATATGTATACATACAGAGAACATGAAAAGGTGGGAGTTCCCCTACCAACTCTAAGAGACTAATTAATTAAGATGAGCTATTGTCAGCAGGAGAAAAAAAAACTTTTGTAGTGATAGTCAAGATAGCCCATTTAAGGCAGCTTGACAAGAAGGTGTGAGGATACTTAACATGGGCAATGCTCTCAGTGAATATTTACAAAGACACAGGCAGATGTCTCAACAACAAGGTAACCATTTATTAATCACCTAGCATAGTGAATCTTATAGTCCTCAGGTTAGCACAGAGAAATGAAGGTTAAGCATAGTCTATTTTGGTTAGCCCAGAGCCCCAGTCATGTTGTAGTGAACCCCATGTTCAGGTTCTGTTCCTTCTCCTTGGTCAGTTCCCAAGTGAGAGCTACCAGCTTTCTCTAGAAGCCAACACTTTATCCCCCTTTTCAGATATCTCCAATCCTTTGTTCTTAAGGTGGGGTCTTTGCTCAGCTTCCCTGGTAAGATGTGGGGAAATCCATTTCCCTTTGGGTTCCTCTTGCTCTGTGTCAATGTCTTGGTAATTTAGTATTCCATTGTCTTCTTGGATTTTCCAGTTATATGGGCTCAGCCTTGGCCAGTCCCTTTTAATGACCCATTCAGGCTCAGACAGCTACGCAACACCCACATTTATCTCTCTTACAGCAAACTTTGTCTTTCCACCTCCCCTCAGTGGGCAGCCATGCAAAATACAAGGAAAATCGAGGCACACATCAGATTCACAAAAGTATTTCAGAAGATTCTCACTTTGTCACAGGCCTTACTAACATAATCTTACTCTGAAAGGTAGTGGAAATTTGAGGAGACCCACCTCAGGGAAGGGAATGGAGCCAGGGTGTGCCACCAGTATTGTATAATTTGGTCAGCAGGGGACTCTATGGGGCTGCTGTGTGGTATGTTGTTCAGACAAGAGGTATACGTGACCAACAAAATCACACCAATGCCAGTGAAGCTTCAAAGAAGAAACTTTTCAGGGGAAAAAAAAGTTAAACATTAAAAAGTAAACAAGTTTTAAAATACTGAATGAAAAATACGGCTCTGGATTCTATTATAACATGCACTCCATGCCATACATCTCCAATGAAGAATCCTGCTTACTTTTAAAAAAATAATTCAAATTGCAGTTTATACAGACTGGGTCCTCCACACTCTTGAGCTGCAGATATATCTTGCACCTACTGCTCCACTCCCTTCAGGCACACAATTAATTCAGGTGTCTCACCCTGCTGTAAAAGGGGCAGCGACATATGTCTACATACATAGTCAATACATCCAATTGCAAAAACTAAAGAATACATACAGTAATGAATATTAAAATAATTGTTAATATATTGTTACATGGCAATATAGCTAAATGAAGAATGTAAGCCACTCTGACACAAAGGGGGACTCTATCCTGAGAAGCAGTCACTTGGGGGAAAAAATTGGGAGTCATGGTGAGTAATCAACTGAATATGAGCTTCTAGTCCAATGCCATGGCCAGATAGGCTAATGAGTTCCTTGGATGCATATGTAAGACAATCTTGAATGGAGGTGGAGTAGACAGGTTATTTTACCTCTCCATATTGCACTGGTGCAATCACAGCTGGAATAAAGTGTCCAATTCAAGGATGATGATAAATTAGAGAGGGTTCAGAGAAGAGCCATGTGAATGATTAAAAGATTAGAAAATAGGCCTTACAGTGATAAACCTAAATAGTTCCTTGGGTCTAACAAAGAGACGGTTAAGGGGTGACTTGATTACTATCTGTAAGTACCTAAATGGGGAATACTTAAAAATTGGCTCTTCAGTCTAGGAGCTTGTCTTCACTACCAGGGTAAGTCGACTTAAGTTGCGCTACTTCATCTACATGAATAACGTAGCTGGAGTCAACATAGGTTAGGTCTTTTCTGCGCTGCATCACCAAGAGATGCTCTCCCGTTGATTTACCTTAATCTTCTCTGGGAGCTGGAGTATTGGAGTCAACTGGAGAGGGCTCTGTGGTCGATTGAGTGGGTCTTCACTAGACCTGCTAAATTGATCCGGCTGCATTGATTGCAGCAGCGTCCACCTCCCCATAGTGAAGACCAGCCCTAGCAGAAAAAGGCATAATATGATCCAATGGGTGGAAGATGAATCTAGCCAAATTCAGACTCGGAATAAGGTATACATTTTTAGTAGTGAGTGTAATTAACCATTGGAACAACTTACCATGAGTCATGGTGGATTCTCCATTACTAACAATTTGTAAATCAAAATTGGATGCGTTTCTAAAACATGCTCCAAGAATTATTGGAGAAGTTCTATGGCCTGTGTTATATGGGAGGTCAGATTAGATTATCACAATGGTCCCTTCTGGGCCTAGAATCCATTAATCAATTTTCTACACTGTAAAGTCATTTTAACACATCTAGAATGTTCATGCGTGCAACTCCATTGACTTCATTGGGGTCACATGGAGTACAAGGGGAGAGAACTGAAAAAAGGCAAATATAGTGCCAATTTTTATAAAAAAGGAAATAAGGACAACCTGGGGGATTTACAGATCAGACAGTTTAATTTCAGTACCTGGAAAGATAATGAAGCAAATAATTAAGCAATCAATTTGCAATCACATAGAAGATAATAAAGTGATATGTAACTGTCAGCATGGGTTTGTCAAGAACAAATCGCATCAATCCAATCTAATAGCTTTCTTTGACAGGTAACAAGCCTTGTGGATAGTGGGGAAGTGGCAGATGTGGTATATCTTGATTTTAGTAAGGCTTTTGATGCTATCATGCAGGACCTTCTCAAAATAGGGAAATACAACCTGGCTGGAGCTACTATAAAGGTGGGTGCATAACTGGTTAGAAAACTGTTCCTAGAGAGTAATTATCAGTGGTTCAGTTCACAGTCTAGCTGAAAGGGCATGTCAAGTGGAATCCCACAGGGATCAGTTCTGTTCTGGGTTTGGTTCTGTTCAATATCTTCATCAATGATTCAGATAATGGAATAGAGAGTACACTTATAAAATTACTGGATTATACCAAGCTGGGAGGCGTGGCAAGTGCTTTTTGAGGATAGCCTTAACATTCAAACGGTCCTGGACAAACTGGAGAAATGGTCTGAAGTAAATCGGATGAAATTCAATAAGAACAAAGGCAAAGCACTCCACCTAGGCAGGAACAATAAGTTGCACATATACAAAATGGAAAATAACTGCCTAGGAAGGAGTGCTACAGAAAGGGATCTGAGGGTCATAGTGGATAATAAGCTAAATATGAGTCAGTGTAACACTGTTGCATAAAAAAATCATTCTGGGATGTATATTAGCAGGAGTGTTGTAAACAAAACAGAAGTAGTAATTCTTCCACTCTACTCTGCGCTGATTAGGCCTCAACTGAAGTACTGTGTCCAGTTCTGGGTGCCACATTTAAGGAAATATGTGGACAAATAGGAGAAAGTTCAGAGAAGCAGTGGTGTAGCAATGTGGGGAGCAGGGGGAGCGGCCGCTCCCCGAGTGCATTCCCCAAACGTGGCTCCTTCTTAACTCACTCACAAAAAAACACGCCACCCGCTGTGGCACGGTCTTCGGCGGTGGGTCCTTCAGTGTCACCGAAGACACCCGGAGCTAGTGAAGGGCCTGCCGCCGAAGACCCAGAGCGCCGCCGGGTTAGTAAAAGTGCTGCAGTGGGTGGCACCTTTTTTTTGAGTGAGTGAGTTATAAAGGCACCACCCGCTGTGGCGCTTTTACTCACCCCGCAGTGCTTTTACTGATGGGGCGGCGCTCTGGGTCTTCGGCGGCAGGCCCTTCACTAGCTCCTGGTGTCTTCGGCAGCACTGAAGGACCCGCCACCGAAATGCCACCGAAGCCCAGTGGAGTGAGTGAAGGTCCCGCCACCGAGGTGCCCGGGTGAGTACAAGTGCCACAGCGGGTGGCGCTTTTTTTCTGATCGCTCCCCGTTCCCTCCACCTGGCTATGCCACTGCAGAGAAGAGCATCAAAAATGATTAAAGATCTAGAAAAAATTACCTATGAGGGAAGACTGAAAAAAATGGGTTTTAGTCTGGAGAAGAGAAGATTGAGTTGGGAGGGACATAAGTTTTCAAATACATAAAAGGTTGTTCTAAGGAGGTCGAATTGTGGAGGTAAATGCATGGTTGCACAGGTGGTGTTGGAGAGAGGGCTTTGGATTCTTTGACCATGGGAGGTTGTTCCAGGAAGAAGGATTGCTAGGAAGAGATGGGATCCACCTAACAAAGAGAGGGAAGAGCATCTTCGCATGCAGACTTGCTAACCTAGTGAGGAGGGCTTTAAACTAGGTTTGCGGGGGGATGGTGACCTAAGACCTGAGGTAAGTGGGGAAGTGGGATACTGGGAGGAAACACAAGGAGGAGGATTGATACTGGGAAAGTAGGGAAACTGGTACTTATCTTAGGCACCTGTACATGAACACAAGAAACCTGGGAAATAAGCAGGAAGAATTGGAAGTCCTGGCACAGTCAAGGAACTATGATGTGATTGGAATAACAGAGACTTGGTGGGGTAACTCACATGACTGGAGCACTGTCATAGATGGGTATAAACTGTTCAGGAAGGACAAACAGGGGAGAAAAGATGGAGGAGTTGCACTGTATGTATGAGAGCAGTATGATTGCTCAGAGCTTCAGTATGAAAGTGGAGAAAAGCCTGTTGAGAGTCTTTAGGATAACTTTAGGATGAGGTAGATGAGGCTTTCTTCAGACAACTAACAGAAGTTTCCAGATTACAGGCCCTGGCTCTCATGGGGGACATCAATCACCCTGACATCTGCTGGGAGAGCAATACAGTAGTGTACAGACAATGCAGGAAGTTTTTTGGAGAGTGTTGGGGACAACTTGCTGGTGCAAGTGCTGGAGGAACCAGCTGGGGGCCGTGCTCCTCTTGACCTGCTGCTCACAAACAGGGAAAAATTGGTAGGGGAAGTAGAAGTGGGTGGCAATCTGGGTAGCAGTGACCATGGGATGGTCCAGTTCAGAATCTTGACAAAAGGAAGAAAGAAGCAACAGCAGAATACGGACCCTATACTTCAGAAAAGCAGACATTGACTCTCTCAGGGAACTGATGGGAAGGATCGCCTCAGAGGCTAAGATGAGGGGGAAAGGAGTCCAGGAGAGCTGGCTGTATTTTAAAGAAGCATAATTGAAGGCACAGAACAAAGCATCCCAATGTGCAGAAAAAATAGCAAATATAGCAGGCGACCAGCTTGGCTTAACAGAGAAATCTTCTGTGAGCTTAAACTCAAAAAGGAAGCTTACAAGAAGTGGAAACTTGGACAGATGAGTAGGGAGGAGTATAAAAATATTGCTTGAGCATACAGGGCTGTAATTAGGAAGGCCAAAGCACAATTGGAGTTGCAGCTAGCAAAGGATGTGAAGTGTAACAAGGAGGATTTCCTACAGGTATGTTAGCAACAAGGAGATGATCAGGGAAAGCATGGGGCCCTTGCTGAATGGGGGCGGCAACCTAGTGACAGATGATGTGAAAAAAACTGGAGTACTCAATGCTTTTTTTGCCTTGGTCTTCACGGACAAGGTCAGCTCCCAGACTGCTGCACTGGGCAGCACAGTATGGGGAAGAAGTGAGCAGCCCTCAGTGGTGAAGAACAGGTTAAGGACCATTTAGAAAAGCTGGACATGCACAAGTCGAATCTAATGCATTTGAGGGTGCTGAGGGAATTGGATGATGTGATTGCAGAACCATTGGTCATTATCTTTGAAAACTCATTGCAATCGGGGAGGTCCTGGAGAATTGTGAAAAGGCAAATATAGTGCCCATCTTTAAAAAGGGGAAGAAGGAGATCCAGGGAACTCACCTCAGTCCCTGGAAAAATCATGGAGCAGGTCCTCAAGAAATCCATTTTGAAGCACTTGCGGGAGAGGAAGGTGATCAGGAACAGTCATCATGGATTAATCAAGAGCAAGTCATGCCTGATCAACCTGATTGTGTTCTATGATGAGATAATTCACTCTGTGGATATGGGGGAAACGGTGGACGTGATATACCTTTACTTTAGCAAAGCTTTTGATATGGTCTCCCACATAATTCTTGCAAGCAAGTTAAGAGTATGGATTGGATGAATGGACTATAAGGTGGATAGGAAGCTGGCTAGATTGTCGGACTCAACGGGTAGTGATCAATGACTTGATGTCTAGTTGACAGTCGGTATCAAGCGGAGTTCCCTAGGGCTTGATCCTGAGGCCAATTTTGTTCAACATCTTCATTAATGATCTGGATGATCAGATAGATTGCACCCTCAGCAAGTTCGCAGATGACACTAAGCTAGGGGCTGAGGTAGATACACTGGAAGGTAGGGATAGGATCCAGAGTGACCTAGACAAATTGGAGGATTGGGCCAAAAGAAATCTGATGAGGTTCAACAAGTGCAGAATCCTGCATTTAGGATGGAAGAATCCCATGCGCTGCTACAAGCTGGGGACCGACTGACTAAGCGGCAGTTCTGCAGAAAAGGACCTTAGGATTATAGTGGATGAGAAGCTGGATATAAGTCAACAGTGCGCCCTTGTTAGCAAGAAAGCTAGTGGCATATTGGACTGCATTAGTAGGAGCATTGCCAGCAGATCGAGGGAAGTGATTATTCCCCTCTATTTGGCACTAGTGAAGCCACATCTGGAGTATTGTGTCCAGTTTTAAATTTCCCACTACAGAAAGGATGTGGACAAATTGTAGAGAGTCCAGCAGAGGGCAAAGAAAATGATTAGGGGGCTGAGGCACATGACTTATGAGGAGAGGCTGAGGGAACTGGTGATATTTAGTCTGCAAAAGAAAAGATTGAGGTGGGATTTGATAGCAGCCTTCAACTACCTGAAGGGGGGTTTCAAAGAGGATGAAGCTAGGCTGTTCTCAGTGGTGGCAGATGACTGAACAAGGAGCAATGGTCTAAAGTTGCAGTGGGGGAGGTCTAGGTTGGATATTAGGAAAAACTATTTCACTAGGATGGTGGTGAAGCACTGGAATGGGTTATCTAGGGAGGTGGTGGAATCTCCATCCTTAGAGGTTTTTAAGGTCAGGCTTGACAAAGCCCTGGCTGGGATGATTTAGTTGGTGTTGATCCTGCTTTGAGCAGGGAGTTGGACTAGATAACCTCCTGAGGTCTCTTTCAACCCTAACCTTCTATGATTCTATTATTCTAAGGAGGAGGGAGAAAAAAAATGTTCTTTTTAACCACTGAGGACAAGACAAGAAGCAATGGGCTTAAATTGAAGCAAGGGAGGTTTAGGTTGGACATTAGGAAAAACTTCCTAACTCTCAGGGTAGTTAAGCACTGGAATAAAATTGCCTAAGGAGGTTGGAGAATCTGCATCCTTGGAGATTTTTAAGAGCAGGTTAGACAAACACCTGTCAGGGATGGTCTAGATAATACTTAGTCCAGCCATGAGTGCTGGGTACCCTATTATATGACCTCTCCAGGTCCCTTCCAGTCCTGCGATTCTAATGGCCTTGGTCCTACAAACACAGATTCGTAGCTTTATATATGTGAGTAGTCCCATTGAGTAAATATCTGCGCAACCACTGTATTGAGTATACTATTTTGGGAAACAATGAAAACAAGTAATCTTTATTTGAAAAACTCCGGTGATTGTTTATTAATTAAGCAACAGTTTAATATATATATTTTTAAAGATGAATATTTAGGAAAAACAAGATTAAAGGTGGCATACAATGGCATCCCAAAATGCTTATTCAACAGGCACTCAGAGTATATGGAGTGTTCTTTTTTGCTGCAATTTTATTTTTTTATGTTGGTACTTTGGCAATGCTAAATAACTTTCTATTGTTTTCTCAGGTGAGAAATATTCATGTGTTAATTGCACAATAGAATGGGGCAAGCATGATCCCTTTCTTGATCAAAGTCCCACCGATACGCTGGGAAAAGACTAGAGTACTTGTTTTTTATTTGGATTTTTATATATTCTTTTAATGTATATGGATATGTGTAGCTTTAACTCAAGAGCAAAGTTGTCAGCAACTCTTTAATTACATATGAGCCTAAGTCTCATTTTCAGTAGTGAGTTGGGCTCTTAAGAGACTAATCACTTTTGAAAATGGAACTTTCATGCTTTAGAAAATTGCACCCCAGTTAAACAAAGACCTAGAGTTTTGCGATGAAACATTGAGATCTTGATCCAAACCCTCTGTAAATTTGGTGTGAGGGGAAAAGTTTGGATCCTATATTTCAGTTCAAGTCCATCATATTTTTCCTCTTCTCATATGATGGTGCAAGGCTAGGAGAATTGGCCCACCCCAATTATTATATTTCCAGTCCATGTCTCCTAGTTGAATCACCTGATGGATGTTTTAGCATTACCAGCCAAATATCTCCCTCAGCTGGAGTTCCTCAGCCTTCAGTAACCTGTTTGTTCCCCCCTCGCAAGCAGCCACACATGGTTTGTCTATACAGCAAAGGAAAACCCCGGGGCTGTACAATACTAGCCAACAGGCTTACGGGGTTTGGTTGGTTTCATTGTTGTGTAGGCTTCCAGGCTTGTACTGGAGCCTAGCCTCTGGAACCCTGCAGGGTGGGAGGGTCTCAGAGCTTGTGCTCCAGGCCAAACCTGAAAGTCTACACAACAATGAAACAGGCCTACAGCCTGAGCCCCACAAGCCTGAGTTGGGTGGCATAGGCCAGCTGTGGGTTTTTCTTTGCTTTGTAAACAAACCCACAGTGTTCTCTGTTCCTCTGCTGTATTAGTTACTTCAACAAAATATGCTACTGTTCTTTGCTACTCACCTTTTTAATCTTAGTTTGAAGTTGAATCTAGCGTTAGAGACAATATATAAAAAATATTTGTTTTAATAGGTGTATTGTACTTAATCTTTTACATTATGTGTAGAAAATAGGGCTTATATTCCCTTTCATTACCACCAATAAAAAAATACCCTTGGCAGGTATCACTGCAACATAGAGAGCAACCTTGTGCTATTTGTGTAGCTGTTATTTCAAGGTGCCCAAGCTCCCCTACAAATAATTTTTCTTTCCAATGAAGTGTAAAACTTCAGCCTTTATTATCATTCATTTAATTTGTTATTTTCCTTTTTGTTTGCTACAGTATATAATTTGCAGCCTTACCCTACACTTTTTCTTGTTTAGAAGTTCCATGTTTAGATTTCATTTTAGGTGATTAAATTGAAAGTTAATTTGATCTTTAATTTTGTGCCATTCATGGATGGTTTTGTAATTAATAGCCTGAAGCTCTGTGAATGCTCATTAACATTTTGACACCATTTTGGAGAAAAGTATCATTAGTTCTACTCAAAATGAATAATATCTAAATTTTCAGCCACTATAGGATTCTGACACTGTTTTGAAAATGTTGTGCAGTTTTTCTTTGAGAATGAGGACTGAAATCGTATATAAAATGATCACTTTGTGAAAAGTGGTCACCCACAGGCAACAGGATATCATTTTCCTGTGTGAGTTCATTTAAGAACATAGTGATTGTTTGGTTTCAGCCACATAGTTGTTATTGTGGCATTTAGTATACTGAATGAGGTATACAACATATTGGGATAGGCATGTGTAGGATCCATGGATTTTGAAAGGTGTGTTGTGGGGGGTGTTGAACATTGCAGTAGCAAAGATATAGCTGCAGGTTCTGCATCTGTTGTTCTTGCAGGGTCTGGTGCCACTTTAAGTTGGGGTGTCAACACAAAATGGAAAAAAAACAGGAAGACTTAGAAAAGAGAGATAGAAAAAAACAATGTTCACCTCGAGTATTGTTGAGGGTCTAGAGCAGTGATTTTCAACCTTTTTTCATTTGCGGACCCGTAAAAAATGTCAAATGGAGGTGTGGACATAGTCTGCGAATCCGCAGAGGTCTGCAAACCACAGGTTGAAAACCACTATACTTATTTATATTTGATTTACCAAATCAATTGTAAATTTACATGTGTATGCATGTAGTAATATATTATACATGTTCTGGAATTCCTGATGCTATTTACAGGGTAATATTTGACTTAAAATATATCTGCATTTAGAGTTTAGACTATTGGATAAAATAGGGAGGGGAGGAGCGGATGGACCTGAAGCCATCAAGGATCTGATTGGGCCCACAATGACTTCTTTTAAGTCTGTTATTTTTTGTCCTGTTACAAATATATTTTGGAAGACACATGATATTTAACTAAAGATTTTTTTGTATACCTGACACCCTTAGAGGCTCAATTGAAGGCATAAATTCATTCATAACTAACATGTATGTATAACTACAGACCGTATCCCCAAGAGATCTGGCTTTACAGTCAGGAAAATATGTATCTTTAGAATAAAGGCTATATAACTTAGCATATCTTTTAAAAAACGTTGCCTTTAATTTTCTTAAGGGTGCACTACAGGAAAGTGAAGGGGCTTAATCTTCCAAGAATTAAAATCCTTGAGATGCCTCAGGCCAAAAAGAGTGCCAAGTATCTTTATTGCAGGAAACTCATTTAGCAAAAATACACGCTGATAGAATAAATAAGATGTGGGTAGGTGTGAGTATCATTCATCACTGAATTCTAATAGCAGAGGCACATTCATCTTACTTCATAATGTTATAGCTTTTCAGTGTATACTGTCTTGGTCTGACTCTGAAGGAAGATATGTTCTTCATGAAGGCTGTTTCAACTCCAAGTTAATTCTAGGAAACATTTACAATCCAAGTGCACTGTAAAAAACAAAATAAATAGTATTTTTCAATTCACCTAATACAAGTACTGTTGTACAATCTCTTAATCAGAAAAGTTGAACTTACAAATGTAGAACTATGTACAAAAAATGGCATTCAAAAACAAAACAATGTAAAACTTTAAAGCCTACAAGTTCACTGAGTCCTACTTCAGCCAATTGCTCAGACAAACAAGTTTGGTTACAATTTTCAGGAGATAATGCTGCCCACTTCTTGTTTACAATGTCACCTGAAAGTGCCAGATGCGCTAAAGATTCATATGTCCCTTCATGCTTCAACCTCCATTCCAGAGGACATGCGTCCAGGCTGATGACAGGTTCTGCTCGATAACAATCCAAAGCAGACCGGACTGATGCATGTTCATTTTGATCATCTGAGTCAGATGCCACCAGCAGAAGGTTGATTTCCTTTTTTGGTGGTTCGGATTCTGTAGTTTCCGCATCTAAGTGTTGCTCTTCTAAGACATCTGAAAGCATGCTCCACACCTCATTCCTCTCAGATTTTGGAAGGCACTTCAGATTCTTAAGCCTTGGGTTGAGTTCAGTAGCTATTCTTAGAAATCTCACGTTGGTACCTTAGAGTTTTGTCAAATCTGCTGTGAAAGTGTTCTTAAAACAAACATGCTGAGTCATCATCTGAGACTGCTATAACATGAAATATATGGCAGAATGTGGGTAAAATTCAGAGCAGGAGACATACAATTCTCCCCCAAGGAGAGTCACAAATTTAATTTTTTTAACAAGCGTCATCAGCATAGAAGCATGTCCTTCAGAATCGTGGCCAAAAGCATACCTGGCACACAAATACCTTGCAACGCCAGCTACAAAAGTGCCATGTGAATGCCTGTTCTCACTTTCAGTCAACACTGTAAATAAGAAGCAGAGTTATCTCCCATAAATTTAAACCAATTTGTTTGTCTTAGTGATTGGATGAACGAGAAGTAGGACTGAGTGGACTTGTAGGCTCTAAAATTTTACATTGTTTTGTTTGAGTGCATTTATGTAACAAAAAAAATCTAAATTTGTAAGTTACACTTTCACGATAAAGAGATTGCACTACAGTACTTGTATGAGGTGAATTGAAAAATACAATTTACTTTGTTTATCATTTTTACAGAGCAAATATTTGTAATTAAAATATAGAGTGAACACTGTACACTTTGTATTCAGTGTAGTAATAGAAATCAATATATTTGAAAATGTAGAAAAACATCCAAAATATTTAATAAATTTCAGTTGGTATTCTATTGTTTAACAGTGCGATAAATCATGATTAATTTTTGAGTTAATTGCGTGAGTTAACTGCGATTAATAGACAGCCCTATTAATTTAGGTGTTAGAATTCATTTTAGTCTTCCCCAAACTGTTTCTATAAATATGAACAATAGAATAAAAAAATGTCTCCCTTTGTGGGGAGAATAGAAATAGTGAAAATGAATATCTGCCCAAGATTGATTTACGTCCTTAGCCTATTGTCTCTCATAATATCTCCCTTGTCCTTACTGCAAATAAATGAGATATCATCATGCAATTTATATGGGATAAAAGCCTTGTCACACAAGACACTTAAAAATCCTGGGCAACAGAGGTTATCTTTATCTGGCATTCCTAGTGCATACTATTGAAAGCTGATTCCCCTCCAGTTGCTCTGTATACACACCAGCCTGGTTTAAGACTGAAAAACAATGTTGGTACACCATTTGGTTCTCTCTTCTTTTTTTATACTTGAAGAGGCTACCTACGCCCTCAGGTTAAAACCCAGTCTTTGCATCTACATGGGGCATCCTGGAATGCATTAAAATAATTACAGCATCTGATCTTATTAATTCTTTTTTCATGCCATTATGGGATAACCTACATCTCAGGATCAAGGCCAATACCACACAATCATTTTTCTATCCAAATTGTCTTAACAAAAATTAAAGAAAGATGACACACATAATCAAAACAGGCTGGTCTAACAAATATCAGCTACCACTGTCTCACTGTTGCTTCTTTCAGCAGCTATGCAAGGATTCATACAAGGATAGGGGATAATTGGTCTGTTTC
Source organism: Trachemys scripta elegans (assembly GCF_013100865.1). NCBI lineage: Eukaryota > Metazoa > Chordata > Testudines > Emydidae > Trachemys > Trachemys scripta. Next base: position 176,616,295 of record NC_048300.1, read on the forward strand.
AATGCTCTCACCTCTGGAAGAGCTCATTAAAAATAGGAAACAAAAGTCACTTTGTAGGAATTACTTATAGGTGGCTTTATGCTTTGCATTATCCTCAATCAAAAATGGGAAAACAAACTCAGCCTTACAACCACAACAGATACCTGGGAAGATATCTGGCTTAATGTGAAAGATACCTCAAGTTCTTTATCCTTGCAAGTCTTCCAGCACAAGACATTAAACATGTATTATGGGACTCCAAAAACATTTGTTTAATAGGCTAGATTGGCAAAAAACAGAAAATGTTGGAGATTCAAAGAGCCACATGACAACCTTTCACACACCCTCTATATCTTTAAAAAAATGCATGTGTTCTGGAACACCATATTCAATGGTCTCTCTCAAAAACTCTGTCACAATCTTTCCTTCTTCAAGCTTGTGTCTTATTGGAGTGCTGGATGAGCTGATACTACCAGTTAACATTAAGAAATGGGATTGCAGTAACTATTTTAGTGGCCAAAAGAGTTATTTTGAGAAAATGGAAACCTGCAATTCCTCCCTCAGGCTTACTGAGCTTTCTACTACTGCATTAATGGGGGAAAAAAAACAATAGAAATGCTTGGAAAAAAATGAGGATGTCTTGTCGCACATGAAACTATTGAATATGTTGCAGTTTAATATAAACCTGTATATTAGTCCCTGATACTCAGATTATGTTCTCACTTAAGTGTTTAGTCACTTTAATAACTGATGCCCTGCATGACCTCTATGGGCTTAGGTTTTTTGTTTTTGCAAATAATGAACACTAAATTGTTATTTATATGTTATGTCCACCTTTGCACATGTATTTGTTTTGCTTTATGCAGTTATATTTTATATAAAATAAATTTTATTTAAAAATGACATGATATTAGTAATGAATTACACTGAAACTTTTTAATTCAGCTCCATAGTTAACTCCTACCCAGGTTGGTAGTGAAAGCAGTAACAATTTTATGTATGGCCATTCAAATAATTATAGGTGAATGTTGATAGGAAAAATGAAGAACCAAATGTCAATAATTTTGGTTTACAATACATGCAAAAAGCTTTGCACTGGATTATCAGGAGCATAATTTTTTTCTAACTAAGCAGTTTTGCTTAAAGATTTTTTTTTCCAATTTAACATGAGATGTTTGTCATGGAAATCCATGCATTGAAAATGGCGTTAGGTCATTGTGATGGGTTGGGTCACAGAAACCCCCTTGGGACTGCCACCTGATGTGCCTAGACTACCTCTGAGACCATTTTCCCTGCCAGCTTGAGAATTCAGTACTTTGCTCTGTTTGAGCCAGACAGGCTTGCCTGCTGCAAACACAGATCCAAGTCTGAACCATGTTCCCCACAAGCTGCAGGCTTAACTGAAAATAGGGTGACCAGATGGCCCTATTTTATAGAGACAGTCCCGATATTTGGGGCATTTTCTTCTATTGGTGCCTATTACCCCCTTCCCGATTTTTCACACTTGCTGTCTGGTCACCCTAACTGAAAACAGCTTAAGAAGTGCTCCTGTCTACAGCACTGAGATACCCAATCCCAATGGAGGGTGGGGCCTGGCTGCTGGGAGCTGAACAGGGTACCGAAACTGGAGCAGGGCTGGGGAAAGGCCAGAAGAACTGGGGAGCTCTGGCCTGGAGAAACCCCAGGCTGCAGGCCTTGCTAAAAGCCAGAAAAGGTACTGGGGTTGCAGAGGGTAGCCCAAGGAAGGCAGAGGCAGCAGGTCCTAAACCCCTTGCTGATGATATATCCTATCTCCTAGAAGTGGAAGGGACCTTGAAAGGTCATCAAGTCCAGCCCCCTGCCTTCACTAGCAGGACCAAGTACTGATTTTGCCCCAGATCCCTAAATGGCCCCCTCAAGGATTGAACTCACAACCCTGGGTTTAGCAGGCCAATGCTCAAGCCACTGAGCTATCCCTCCCCCAAATGATGAGTGGCCATTACAGACTGCAGTCTGCCCCAGTGAACGGGGGCTAGATGGTGACTGGCAGTAGCCACTGAGGCAAGGTGGAGATAGAGGGTTGGGGGTTCCCCTGGGTGGGAAGACCCAGATTGTGGGTTACTGCTGGGGGCAGAACCCTGATGTAAAGGGCACCGGGGTCTGGGAGGGACATGGGGGCCAGCGGCAGGCGAGACACTAGCCTGCAGAGCGCACTCCGGGCTGGAAGAGCTAATTCCCAAGACAACCAGCAGGAAGCGCTGTGCCCAGTGAGTCGTGGCCCCGCCACAGATCCAAACCACAAATAAATCCGTTTTACTTTGTAGAAAGCTTATACAGGGTAAACTCATAAATTGTTCGCCCTCTATAACACTGAAAGAGATATGCACAGCTGTTTGCCCCCCTCCCCAGGTATTAATACTTGATCTGGGTTAATTAATAAGTAAAAAGTGATTTTATTAAATACAAAAGATAGCATTTAAGTGGTTCCAAGTAATAACAGACAGAACAAAGTGAATTACCAAGCAAAAGAAAATAAAACAAAACATGCAAGTCTAAGCCTAATACAATAAAAAACAACTAAATACAGGTAAATCTCACCCTCAGAGATGTTCCAATAAGGCTCTTTTACAGACTAGCCTCCTTCTAGTCTGAGTCCAGCAATCACTAACACCCCTGTAGTTACTGTCCTTTGTCCCAGTTTCTTTCAGGTATCCTTTGGGATAGAGAGACTATCTCTTGAGCCAGCTGAAGACAAAATAGAGGAGTTTTTCCAGGGGCTTATATAGTCTCTCTTGTGGGTGGAAACCTCTTCTCCTCTCCTATGCAGAATCCAGCTCCAAGATGGAGTTTTGGAGTCACATGGGCAAGTCACATGTCCATGCATGACTCAGTTCCTTACAGGACGATGCCACATTCCCAGGAAAGCTCAGATGTGGGTTGGCATCTCTCAAAGTTCATTAGCTTAAGTGTTTCTTGTTCGGGCACTTACTGAGACTAGTCTTCTCAAGAAGCTGACTAACTGCTTCACTGAGGCTACTTAAAAGCAAACAAGTACATAGCCAATATTAATAACTTTGAATACAAAAATGATACATACATTGAAATAGGATGAATATATCCAGTAGATCATAACCTTTGCAGAGATATGTTTTATGCTAGACATGCCATGTAACATATTACAGTTATGTCATATTTACACTCATAAGCATATTTTTATAAAGCATTATGGGGTGCAATGTCACAGTCATAACTATTCATTGATGTCTTAGAGAATGTCAGCTTTGGTAACAGTAAAATAATTTGTGCTTAGAGTGCTCAAAATGTACATCTTGTAGTAGACAAAAAAAGTAAAAAGCTTAATGTCATAGATGCAGTCCTGAGCACTGAAAAAAGTGTCACTTCAGTTTTGCATATTCTAAGCTATATATTAAGAACTATATATTTAAAAAGAGAATGACTCTGTAGTGTGGTGGTTAAGGCACTCGCTGGGAAGTAGGAGATGTGGATTACGGTCTTCTCCCTAATTATGAGGAGAGATTTGAATCCACATCTACCACCCAACGAGTGCCTTAATCTCCATATTATAGAGTCATTATCACTTTCGTCATGGCCCAATTGGAGCATGAGTTAGGCAGTTGTTGATGTCTCAAAAAGCCCTTTCACATCTTTCATCCCATCATGATCCAAAGGACTCTAAGGGGCCATAGTGTCTCTGTTCAGGAGGCCTTGGGGGTCTCCCCTTACTCTTGGTCTTAGACTTGTTCTTGCTGGATGGGAATCATCTGAGGCTGCAGGCCCTGAGTTAGGGCTGCTGAGTCAGGGCCCAACAAACCTGACATATTAGCCATTATACAAACAGTGATTTCCTCAAAATATAAACACAATTGTTTTCCTAACTTAGTGAATCACTCAAGATGTGCTTGTGAGGGGTACTGATCCAGTATCCTGGACAAACCCCCCAAAATGTAACCCTTCTGCCAGGTGGAGCCAGCAGCAACCAAGGCTGGGTTCATATTTATATATTTATATAAAGTGAAACAGCTTCCACTGTTAGCAGAATAGCCATGTGGTTTGGGCACTCATCCATTGGGAGTGGCAGGAAGGAGAGCTGACTTCAAATCCCTGAACAGAGTTATAAGCAAACCTGCATATCTTGCATCCCAGACAAGTGCTCCAGCCACTGGGGTAAAGGTTATATCTCATTCAGCAGTATGACTTTTCCAGTTTACTAAAACATTCCAAATAATTTTGGAACTGAACACAATATTGCTTTGGTTTTTTTGGTTCATGGGCCAAACAGAAAAAGTCAATTATTTGCTAAACTCTACTCAGGAAATTGTGTTTTGAATTTTCAGTTCTTCTACAGATTTCCTTTGTGGCCTTGGTCAAATCACCCAATCTGTCATTATTCCTAATCCATCCTGCTCATTGTGATAGACTGTGCACCACATCCATCTTTTTACAAGACTATGATACCTCACTTTGTACAAAATGTATCATTTAAAAAAACTCAATCTGCTCAATGTTATTGACCTGGTAAAATGTATGTAAAGTTAGAAAATTCTGCTGTATAACATTGCTATAACATGTTCCAAGGTTAGAAAAGCAGCCCAAACCAGTTCCTCAGGGACAAAAGCTAGTCAGCACCTCAGCCTGGTGGCAGCATAATCAATTGGACAGTCACCTACTTAAACAGTCATTCTTTGGTAGAAAATGGGTGTAAGCAAAAACGTTACATATTGACACTAGAACATCTGGGAGGTTCCAGAGTAAACAGATTGGCTGTCACCTGAACCCCAGCTGAAGAGAATCTTCAAAGAGGGGAGAATGGTACAAGAATAGAGAGCACACACAACAAAAATTACCTGTCTCCCGTCATCTCTTCTCATGACAACTACGAAGTTTGAAAGAGAAAGGAAGCATCATTGAACAGTTACTCTGCATGTAATTGATGAATGCTCTGGCTAGCTGCTCATGTAGTATAGCTGGGAGAGCTTTTGCAGGTTAGAGGCTGCATGGACTGGCCAGGAGTGGTTGTTCCCACAGGAAAGCAGTGTAAAAGGCATTCCAGGCTGGAGTATTCAGAGGGGTCAGCCATTCAGCAGTCCAAATTATACCCTGGGGAATGTCACACTCACCTCACATCTCAGTGGTGTGGGTCATATAAGTATTAGAATTTTTGACCAGTTCTGTTTGAACTGTTTCATTGGAAAATTCAGTTTTCATTATAAAAAGTCATTTATGTGAAAACTCGAGAAAATGTTGGTTTTGACAAAAAACATTGAAATGATTTTGATTCAGATATGCCACTGCAGTTCCTCAAGGTAGTAGTTCAGTTGCCTCAAGTCCCCATTTGCTTCTATTGCCCATACTCCTCAACTAGACTTCACCTCCCAAAATGCACCACTTCCCCTCTCCAAGAAGGAAGGGCATAGTGCATCCTGGGAGATGTAGTCTGACTGGGAAGCCTGGGCTGAAGAACTCCCAAGAGGCACCATGGCAGTATTTCCTAATCAACATTTGTTTCTTTCCTGCCCCCCCCAAGAAATCACAATTTTCCAATGTACATTACTTTGCATTTATCAGCAGTGAATTTCATCTGCCATTTTGTAGCCCAGTCACCTACTTTAGTAGATCCCTTTGCAGCTCTTTGCTGTCTGTTTTGGATTTATCTACAAACTTTGCTGCCTCCTTTTTCCAGTATTGGTCCCTGTACAAATCCTTAGAGAACCCTGCTATTTACCACTTTCCATTCTGAAAATGGACCATTTATCCCTACCCTTTGTTTCCTATTTTTAACCAGTTTCTGATCCATCAGAGGACCTTCCCTCTTATCCCAGGACTGCTTACTTTGCTTAAGAGCCTGCGGTTTTTTGAAAGTTCAAGTACACTATACCCTCTGGATCACCAGTATTTGTTGATCCCCCTCAAATAATTCCAATAGAGTGGTGAGCCATGATTTCCCTTTACAAAAAGCCATGTTGACTGTTCCCTAATTTAACATGATCATCTATGAATCTGGTAATTGTTCTTTCCTATTGTTTCAGTCAAATTGCCTGGTATTAAGTTATGCTTCTTGGCCTGTAATCACCAGGATTGCTTCTAGAGCTTTTTTAAAAAGGGTGTTACATTAACTATCCTTCAGAACTCTGGTGAATACCATCTTGTCCTGGTGACTTATTACTGTTTAAGTCAGGGATCAGCAACCTTTGGCACGTGGCCCATCAGGGAAATCCACTGGTGGGCCAGGACAGTTTGTTTATCTGCAGCATCCGCACATTTGGCCAATCGCAGCTCCCACTGGCCGCGGTTCACCATTCCAGTGGGAGCTGCGATCGGCCAAACCTGCAGATGCTGCAGGTAAACAAACCGTCCCGGCCTGCCAGTAGATTTTCCTGACGGGCTGCATGCCAAAGGTTGCCGATCCCTGGTTTAAGTTATCAATTTGTTCAAAAACCTCCTCTAATGACACCTCAGTCTGGGACAGTTCCTCAGATTTGTCACAAAATGAATGACTCAGGTGTGGGAATCTCCCTCACATCCTTTGCAATGAAGACCAATAAAAAGAATTCATTTAGCTTTCCCGCAACAGCCTTGTCTTCCTTAAGCACATAGATGGGCCAATAGCCCCCATCATTGTATGGCAGGCTCTCTGTTTCTGATGTATTTAAATTATTTTTTGCTGTTTGCATCTTTTTCTAGTTGCTCTTCAAATTCTTTTTTTGGCCTGCTTAATTATAACTTTTACAGTTGACTTGCCAGAGTTTATACTCCCTGCTATTTTCCCAAGTAGGATTTGACTTCCAATTTTTAAAGGATGCCATTTTGCTTCTAACCACATCTTTTATTCTGCTGCTTAGCCATTATAACTTTTTTAATCCTCTGTTCATCTTTGAAATATGCATTTAGTTTGGTTTTTATGGTTTTTAAATAGTTTCCATGTAGTTTTCAGGTATTTCACCTGTGTGACTGTTCCTTTTAATGTCTGTTTTAAAAAGTCCTCATTTTTATATAGTTCCCCTTGAAGTTAAATGCTACTGTAGTCAGTTTTTTTGGTATTTTTCTTCCCCACAAGGATGTTTAAATTTAGTCACATTATGGTTGCCATTAGCAAGCAGTTCAGCTGTAGTCACCTCTTTCACCAGATTCTGTGCTTCACTTAGGGCCATACGTGTACTTAGACTTCTATATTGGGGGAAGTGGCAGCTCCACTCAAATGAATGGGGACGTGCATGGGGGCAAATTCCACACCTGCCCGAGGCTTGAAGTTTGGGGGTGCAACATCTCCTGTCCCCTCCTAACTATGCCCATGTTTAGAACTGAATCAAGAATTACCGCTTCCCTAGTGGGTTCCAGTAATAGCTGCTCAAAGAACCCAGGCAATATGAGGATAGTTGAAATCCTCCATTTTTTTTGGTAGTCTCTATAATCTGAACATTTTACCATCAGTAACGCCATCCTGGTCCCTTAGTTGGTAGTATAGTCCTACTGCTATCCTCTTATTAAAGAATGGAATTTCTATCCAGAGATTCTTAAATGAATCCAAGTGTACCATAGATTTACTATATTTTATACTATGCTTGCTTTCACATGCAGTGGCTGTTACTCCTGCAGCACAACCTACTTTGCCATTCCTATATATTTTGTACTCTGGTATTACCATGTACTGTTATAATTGTTCCAAGTTTCTGTGGTGCTTATTATATCAATAGTCTCATGCAATACCAGGCATTCAAGTTGACCCATCTTAGTAGTTAGTACTTGTATGCAAATGTTGGAAGTCTAATAAAAATTTGTCACTATTTAGTTGTCTTTGTTCATGTGATGTAATTTAATTGGACTTTTGTTTATTTACCCTCAGTTCCTATTATTCTTTATCAACTTTATCCTCTCCTGTTTACTAGGATATAGATTATCCTTTTTATAGATCCTCCTCCAAGGTATGTCTTTCTGAACCATGTGCTCCTCCTGTCAGTTTTCCTCAGCCCATAGTTATAAACCTTTATATGACCTTTTTAATTTTTCATTCCAGCAGTTTGGTTCCATTTTGGTTTAGTTGGAGCCCATCTTTCCTGTATAGGTTCTTCCTTTCCCAAAAGGTTCCCCAGGTCCTAATAAATCTAAATCACTCCTAACACTATCGTCTCATCCACCCACTGAGACTCTGAAGTCCTACCTCTCTAACTGGCCCTGCATGTGGAACTGGAAACATTTCAGCGAATGCAACCATGGAGGCCCTGGACTTTAATATCTTACCTAGTAGCCTACATTTGTTCTCCAGGACATCTCCTACCGTTCCTCATGTAGGAAATACCATATGTTGCAAAGATTTTATTCTAGAGTTTTCAGATCCACAGCCATTGTATATAGGTTTCTCTCACAGGCAGCACATCTCCACAAATTCTCATATTTCATAGACCAAAGCCAGAAAGGTAGTTTCTGATTTATTTTTTTAAAGATATGAAAGTGTCAAATCTAAGATAAAAATGACAAAGGATTCCCATTAATATCCTTGATGAACATGGCCCTTTAAAAGTTTTTCACAGTAGATGATTTTGTATTTATCCCAAGAATCCTGTGTTAAAGAGTTTCAGTAGGCACACAACAACAACAACAACAAAAGCTTTTGCGTTGCAAAGTGAATATAGATAAATCTACTTATGAAAACAATTGTTATGATTTTAACAGATGCACACCACAACTAAGCCTCATTTTTTAAAACATGAGAGACATGCAGAGATTAGACAGCAACTATTAGACATGTAAACAGACAGACAGAATTTTGGTGCGAAGCCTGGTCTGTGATTAATGATCCCCTTGCACATGAGTGCCTGTTTTGTTCAGAAACGTGGTATATCTTAAATTTAATATAGAATTTAAAACAAAACTGTTTGTTTTCAAGTGAGCACTAGGAGATGGGGCAACATTCAAAACAGTGTTCCTGCATGATTGCATTCCCTACAGTAATTAGTGTTTCTGGTTTGTTAAACCAATGCAACTTCAGTGGGATTACTTTTTTGCCTCTGTGCCCAGATTTGTTTATTTTAGGGATGTATTTTTTTGTTCCTTACTCTGATAATCATTTTCACTTTGATTTTTAATCTTATCTTTTAGTGATAAAATAAAAAAGTCATTATTCAAGAGTTAGAAATCATTATCCTAAATCTGAACTGTGTCTAACTGGTAGCCAAATGTTTTTAAAAAAGTTTCACTTCTGGTTTTGCTATATCTCAGTAAACAAATATATAGAGTATTAACCTACATTTAGTGACAACAAGGTCAGACTAAACTCCTTGGGGATAGGGACCAAGCACCACGCACAATGGGGTCTGGTCTATAACTGGGACTCCTAGGTACTATGGTAATTCAAACCATGAGGAAAGAGACTTTTTCCCAAAGGAGTATATAACCCTCTTATTGATAGTTATGATCCACCTTCAGCTAATCCAGGGGCTTAACGAAACAGTACTATAGGACATCCACAAATATTGGGTGATTTAGTGTAGACTAGAGAGGTTCTCATCTTTTCCATGATTCCTTATTTTATAAGCCTGCTGTATTAATGTTTCTGTGCTTATATTTAGAAGATCTATAATGGGGACATTTGTTTGGAATACAGTTGAGGAAAGGATAAAAGTTCAATATTATTTTGATAGCATTTGGTAGTTTTAGCTTGGAAGATTAAACAAATCTAGCTCTTTTGCCCAAGATCATGATAGTTTGATTTATTCCATAAAAATATGACCATTAATGAAATAACTCAGAATTCTTCCTTCTGACTATGTAAAACTAACAGAGAATGGGGCTTCAAAGACTCATGGTAAAGAAATGAAAGGGGAAAAGCTTTCCAAGAGTTCCTGAAGGGAATTGGATCTGCTGTTTCAGAGTGGTAGCCGTATTAGTCTGTATCAGCAAAAACAACGAGGAGTCTTTGTGGCACCTTAGAGACTAACAAATTTATTTGGGCATAAGCTTTTGTGGGCTAAAACCCACTTCATCAGATGCATGTATTTTTCTCCATTTTAGCCTACGAAAGCTTATGCCCAAATAATTTTGTTAGTCTCTAATGTGCCACAAGGACTCCTGGTTGTCTTTTCTCAGTTCTGTGTTCTTTAAATCACATACGCTAATTTCTTATTTCAAAGAAAATAGGTACATAAAAAAAAACACAGTTAGTTATATGGCAAAAGTCATGGAAGCAAAACCATACCTGTATGAAATGCTTTTTGAGAAAATTGATTATAGTTTAGAGAGGGCAAAAGTGTTTTTATTCTCAGGGTAATTTTGATTATGATGCCAATGGTGATCTTTAGCAAAATAAGTCAGTTAAGCCATCCATAAACTATCTGTAGCAAGAAAATTTTAATTACCTTAAACTCACCTCAGTGTCTATACAGCATAAAATTACTTATAGTCAATAGAGTCCTTACTCATATAAGTCAGGACTACTCACATGAGTAAGTTTGCAGGATCAGGTCACTATACAGCACCGGCCTTTAAGTTCATAAAATATTATTTTGGTGCAGAGAAAGAAATTACATGGGACTTTCTAAATTAGAATCTCATTCTCCTACTTTTAATAAATGACCCTTTTTCTTTACTTTATTGCAGCCATGTCTGCAGAACTAATTTATGTCACACCTATTCTTCATTGAATTACTCTTCATCCCTTCCTTCCCACACAAGTGCTCTCAGGAGGGTCTCAGGTTTAAAGCTGTATGCACAGAGAATGAGAATCCTCTCAGCACTCTACAGCCTTTTATCATTTTTATAACTAATACATAATTCACCTTTAATGTTAGAATTACTCAGAGCCTAATTACTGCTATTTCTTTTCAGTTTTCTTAATTAATATGATGCGTTCAATGTGTTTACTCCCCATTATGGGTTATATTTTGTAATCACAAGGCATCAGTTCAGGGAAGCATCCCGATTCAGGCCAGCATGTAAGCATATGCTGAAGTCCCATGGAAATCAACAGGATTTAAGTATATGCTTAAACTTCTCCATGTGTTTAAGTTTTCCTGAACTGGAGCCATAGGGCCTCATTAACAGTTTAATTATAGTAGAGGAGACTGGCAGAGGTGCAGAGAACAGAAAAATGCATTAGCGTAAGAAAACTTGTTTTCATGCTATTAACAAAGGATGCTATTTAAAGGCGCTTAGCTCAGAATCTGAATCTTTTTGACTTGGTTTCTCTGGGTCAGATGATGGCTACGGCAGTGCAGAAGCATCCGGGGACAAGGATAAAGGGCATAGAATTGTTTCCTACTCTACCATTCCCCTGCAGGAGGTGCCTAAGGGATGTAGCCACTGAAATCCAACATTTAAGTGCCACCGAGGTACTAAAAACAAAAAAAACCACTCAGCTGCTACTGTCACCCTGGAGGCATCTACATTTCTGCTTATGGGTGTGTGTGAAGTGCCTAAGGCCTGATGTCATCAGATGGCTCGGCACCTTAGCTCACTCCTCAATCCTGGCAGGATTCTCACATTAAGTTTTCCCTACCTGACCTGGTAAGTGTGTTCAAAACACATCTACTGATCAGGTCCCTCACAAAAGACAACCAGGGGTGAGAGAGGGAGTAAGATTCATTATAATTAAGAGACCAGTGGTTGGGACACTCTCCAGGATGTGAGAGACCCAGATTTGAATCCCCAGCCTCCCAAGTTAGAGCAGGCACTTGAACACAGATCTCCTACGTCCCTGGGTAGCTCCCTTAACAACCAGACTACATCAATCTTACTTTAAATATTCTTTGGGCCAGAAAGACATTTATATAAATTAGAACAGCTTCAATAGGGGTAATTGAGAGACACTCACCCTAGAATAGCTAGTAGCCTCATAATTAGGACATGCTCCTAGGCAGTGGGAGACCTGCGTTCAAGTTCCTTCTCCAAATGAGGCAGAGTAGGACTGGAAAATAGGTCTTGTCCATTGTGTGAGAGCGTGCTAACCACTGAGCCATTGGCTATAATGGGATGTGTCTTTTTTTCCCCCCTCACCTCATAAGAAAGGTGCCTAAAGGTCAGTCCTAACTCCAAGAGAGGTGTCACGGTTCAGAATCCCAAGTGGAGGGCGGTGCCTATGTACTTTTGAGTGGCAGGGCTTAAGCCACACCCCTCTCCTCTGCATTTCACTCCTAGCTAGCTTAGATTGTTCACTGCTTAGCATGCTGGTTTCTATTAAACCCTTTCTTAGATGCCTAACTCTGTTCATACAATGCCTGGGTAGCTAACCTGGGCCTGTAGTAGCTAGACATTGCAACACTCAGTTTTAATGCCCCAGTCTCATTTGCAGATCTAGCCCCATGATACTACAATTCCTGATTGCAAGGGGGGAAAGGCTGTCAGCACCAGCAGTCATGTTTAAGTCCTAAAAAGGGTATTTTCATTAGAAATTTAGGTCTGGAAACACCAGCAAATAACTGGAGGGTGGCTCCCTAGGAGAATGCATGCTACATCTCTTACGAATGTGTAAGGAAGGCTGTCAGTGAATGCACTCCTGAAAACATTATATTGGTTCCTGGCCTCTACAGCCTCAATGCTTCCAGTCCTGATTTATTACATTTCTCCTCTCCTACCCACACAGACTCTCAGGGTGGTAATAGAGTTCACTATGTGCTTGAATAAATCCTCTGGCTGTTTAGTGTCCAGTAAGAAGAACATGAGATCTGTATCCACCCATTAACATCTGGATTTGGTTTAGCTGACCACAAGAATTTAATATCAATCTTACACATGGAACGAGAATGACACCTTTTCTCTCTCACTTAAATCCTTTATTGCCTATTGTGATTTTTCACATAGCATTTGACAACAAGCTTTCAGTAGTAGATGAGTGTGTCCAAATACTATGGTGAAAGGTGATAGATGCCTGAAGCAAAGAGACCTATTTACTTACAGTATATTTTTTATAAATAAACTGATAACTTAGAAGTTATTGCCCTCAAATCAGTACTAAAAACATATCCAAGAGTTTATCTGAAGGAATTACAGACACCCTTAGAGACCTGGCAAATAATAAGTAATGCAGTAAATTAAAAAACTTTCCAGTTTGAAAGGTATCAGAGGGGTAGCCATGTTAGTCTGGATCTGGATTCCAGTTTGAAAGGGATATTGAAAATTGAGCAGCAGGACTATATTGCTAAATGTCATGATTTAGGATGCAGCATTCATTAAAAGATAACTGATTTGGAGTCATGTTAACTATAAGAACCCTGTGTAGACTATTCTTTATTTGTAGACAAGCCATATTCCATCATATCTTGTCCACTGTCCATAATCCTACTAGGACCAAGGTTAACCCATGGCTAGTTGACACTGTTGAATGCAACATATTTCTGTCTTCACCAACTGCTAAGCCAGTCAGTACTGTATTAGTTAATACAGCTGTTGAAGGCCATATTCTAACAATGTAATTTTCAAGCGAAGGAAAGTCCTGTTTGAGCACTAGGAGAACTAGATGATATCACTGATGGTGAGAGAATAGTTGGGAGCTAGGACCCTATAAAGGCAAATCAAAGTACCAGGAAAAGTGACAGCAAAGGGACAGGATGTAAAGCTCTAGAGAGGATTTCAGTGGAGGGGAGGTGATATTAGGAGGAATGAAGGAGGAACAGAAGGGTTGAAAGGCTAGGAGACACGTACATATACAAAATGTTTTGGTCGTCTCTGTACTTGAGGTGATCAGAATAAAAATCCATTCCCATGAAAATGAAGACTAATATCAAATATTGTAGAATCTAAAACTACTTATTGGTTAGTTAAATAATTCATCCAATAGAAGAGCAAATACAATCCCACATCATGTATATCACCAACCAAGACCATTGCCAATTGTGAATATTCTCAGCAAAGTGTCTGAAAGATCTTAAAAGCTGCAAATTTACTGAATAAATTCACAAATATGGTTTGAATAGCACATTTGAGAAATTTGTGGTCTGTTTGCAGGCAATTTTCAGAGGGAGTAAATCAGAATTCCTATGAGTGATTTGCTCTGCTCTGATATTTAGCTATTTAAGTTATTCTAATTATTAGACTAGTTTTGCTTGTACAGACTAACACAGCTACCACTCTGAAACCTAATTATTAGAGTTTTCCTTTAACTGTCTTGATATCCACTGGAAGCAGCCATTAGGAAAAAAATTAATAGTGACCACCACGAAAAAATTGACTGAGAGCCTCAAAATTGTAGAAGCAAATGATTTTGTAATGATAAGTTGCAAAGTACTAAATCGGAAGGGTGAGGCTAACAAAGTAAGGATAATGGATTTCAAAAAGTCAGGTTTAGAACCAATCACTACGTAAATTACTATGCACAGAAAACATTTTGAGTAGAGGGTGTGTACAATAGAGGGAAGTTTCTAGGGGTCTAATATTCAAGGCACTGCAGAAGTTGGAAGGGTGGGGGGAAAAGTATTAAAAAGAAAATTGTGGTTACATCCAAGAGCCTTTTAAGGACCTGAAAATAAAGGGAAAATTACAGATGACTAGTATAAAAGTACAGGGAAGACCTGCAGGTCAAAGTCAGAAAGTATCTAATTTTGTGCCTTTGTCTATTAGCAAAGGATGAATGGGAAAGAAAAGTATGTAAGAAGCAAGAGAGTGCAAAAAGTGGAGGTCAGGTCTGTTAATAGCTACTTTTTTTAGTCTTGACTAAAAAAGAAAAAAATAGTAAATGGATGCTTAATGCACTAACAGGGAACAAGGAAAGAAAGATCACGAGGCAGAATCGGGAAGGGAGAGATTAAAGGTGACTTTAATGTAACCAGTAGGGGGTTACTGAGTGGAACTTGCTGAAAGTAGAATTGAAACTACTGGCAGTTATACTTGAGACCTTCTGGAGGACAGGTGAGCTCCCAGAGGGCTGGTTAAAGAGCAAGCATAATATAATACCTATTTTTTAAGGAGGAATGACTTGAAAATTTGAGCCTACAAAGACAGCCTACTTCCATTGAATACAAAGAGTTCCATGTGACCCTGTTGACTTTGATGGGAGTTCTATGTGCAAAGAGATAGCAGTATTAGACCCTTAGAGACCAATGTGTTTAGCTTACAGTGAATACCTGGTAAATTGTTAGAACAATGAATGAACCAGTCAATTTGTAAACAGCTAAAAGAAAGTCACAAATGCATCGGAATTCATCAGGAGTAAGTTATACTCAAACATAACTTCTTCCCCTGAAAATAAAAAAAAGATAATACAGGAAATGCAGTGGCATAGTGTATGTTGAGCAAGATTCTTCTCTAAATCAGCATTGTAAGTCTAATAATTCAATTGACTATTAGTTACTCTGGTTTTACAGTGGTGTAAAAGATCAAGACCGGCTACCCTGCTTCATTAATGCTCTTGACACCATTTTCTATGTCATCCAAAAAGATATGAGAAATCTGAAATGGATGGCTCCATAACTGGATTACTAGTTTCCAACTCAGTAAATATTAAAGGCCAAGTATTTGGAAAGTTGGACCAAAGAGCACTGAATGGAGTCCATCAAGAATCTATTTGAGATTGAATAGGATTCAGTGTTTTCATTAACTACTTACAGGATGGAGTGAAGAGTGTACTCATCAGCTTCCCAGATGTGGATAATGCAAAGCTAGGAGGAATCAAATACTTTGGGACATAGGATTAAGTGCAACCTTTTTAAACTGGAGAAATGGGGGGGAGGACATAACAATGCAACAAGATTCTGTAAAGAGAAATTAAAATTGGAAAGAATAATTAAATACAGAATGGAAGAATACTGGCTAGGTAAGATAACAAGTTGACAATGTGGGGCTGTTTCAAAAACTAATGTTTTACTGAGCTGTATTAGTAATAACATCATGAGTAAAAAAAAAATGAGGTAATTATTGAATTATTCTTGACATTGGTTTGGCCTCAATGGAGACCCACACTAAGTTTTGGACATTGCACTTGATACACACAAATTGGAGGAGGGCAAGATTGAAGCAAATGAAAAAAATAAAAGTTTATAAGGCAAGAACAGTGAGAAGATACTATTAGAACAGGAAACGGTCAATTTATAGACAAGATAACCAGGGGAAAGGCAACAGGATAACCTCTGGCATTGTTCAAGGGGAGAGAAGTCAGTTATTCTGATTAGTTAATAAGTATACAACAGAAAGGAATGCAGCAGCTGGGGAAAGTATATATTAAAAAAGTCTTTATTGGTTTAAAAAACAGGTAAGAAACAACTTAGGTTTTTCCAAAAAACACTGATTATTCAAATGTTTTTTATAATCTCCCAGGCCATCTGAACAATTACATTTACTTGTAAACTTTCTGTATCCCTTGTTGATTGAATATCATATTATAAAGCAGTCTTTTTCATTATGCATGTGTACCATGGCTAGTAGAACTCGGTGAGGTTTTTTTGGCTGAAGTCTTTGTCATTTGCTATTGCTGAAAAAATGCAGACTTGGGTCGACCAAAGCATTTACCAAATTAATGTAGATTTTGGCAAATTGTTTTGCTCAAAATGGGGGGTGAGGGGATCAGAAATGTCAAAATGGTTCTGGCATTAACAAAATGGTGATGGGGTGGCTCCTATTCTACTGGTCAGTGGTTACAGCAAAAACCTGGGATGTGAGAGACCCAGGTTTAAATCCCTATTCTAGCAGGGACTTGAACCCAGGTTTCTTCCATACGAGGTTAGGGCCTCTAATCACCAGGCTATCCTGGGCAGTACTGCCCTAGTCTCTCCTGTTAAAGATGTTCCACTTGCTATAATATACACCACTTCTTATTTTGTGAAAGCCAGTGGCACCCAAGACCACAGCAAATATAGCCCTTCATTTCCAAGATGTATGAAGAGAAATGTTTGACCCAGACAAATTTCTGACTTTTTGATTAGCTGAAAGTACTAAAAAGAGTAAAGCTTCAAATTGACCTGATTTGTTAAAAAATTGTTTCAGAACGGCCAGTTAATTGGAAAAAAAATCAGTTATGAATGAATTAATAGGAGCGAAGTCCTGCAAAATAATTTACAGTTTGACCTGTCTAAGAAACAGTTCTAAACATTTCACTCTCTAAAGAAAGGTGAAATTTCACTCATAAAACTGAAGGAAGCTCTCCTACTACATTTAATACATGATTTTCTATGGAAAGGACAGGATTTGGAGTGATGGACATATATTATTATAAACTACTAAAAACTCTGGTTATCTAGAAAGGTATCATTGTTCATGGAAATAGTCTCATCTTCCCAAAAGTATTTTATAGTGAAGTTACTTAAGTAAAAACACATTTGCACTTGTAAAATTACAAAAGGTATTAATTGCATTCATAGAATCATAGAATATCAGAGTTGGAAGGGACCTCAAGAGGTCATCTAGTCCAACCCCCTGCTCAAAGCAGGACCAATTCCCAGATAAATCATCCCAGCCAGGGCTTTGTCAAGCTGGGCCTTAAAAACCTCCAAGGAAGGAGACTCCACCACCTCCCTAGGTAACGCATTCCAGTGTTTTACCACCCATTGTTGCAAATCAACAGCACACAGACATTTTGTTGCCCTAAGCATAAAGCAAGCAAAGTTTCCATCTACTCTACCCAAAAATAAATCAGCAGAAAGTAACTGAAGGATCTGATCCAAAGGCTGTTAAACTCAGTGGAGAGACTCCTACTGACTTTGATGGCCTCTAGATTCAGTGCTTATTTTCTTCACTCTGTACCATTGACAGCTGTTCCAAGTGAAGGAGCCAAGCCAAACCCAAATTGTATATTGGCTACAAAATAGCATCAGCAGGGAGACTTCAGGGCAGTCACCACCCAACACTGCAGAGATTGGAGGTGCACTTAATGTGCATCTCTGCAGCAAAGGGAACTGTCAAAGTTCTGGTCCAATTGTGTGCCAGTCACTATTGTCAATGAGATCATCAATACAATGAAAAGAGCCTGAGTTTAAATACCTATGTTCAGCACTGCTGATCTTATGTAGGTCAGTGGATCCCTCCAGCAGCAGTATATATCAGAACGTTTTTACTTATACTTCAAAGAGCTGCTATTGAGTCATCCATGTCAATTAAGAGTTTTATTGTCTGTCATGCAAAAACAAACTGCAAATAAAAACTTTGAAAGGAAAAATACCAAAGATGAAATTTTCTGCATATGAGCTTCTTTTTCAAAATATCATGAATTATTATTAAATCAAATAACATTGGGAACAGAATATCACTTAAAACTGATTCTCAATCATTTGTCAATGATAATTCAATTGCCAAATGTCAAATATAATTTTAATCACTGCCACTCAAGGATTGTCACAAGCATAAACATTTCACCACATTATTTGCACTGGGAACATATCAAAAAGACAAAGCATTATGGGAATGTAAATGGAATATAGATTATAAATCTAGAAAATGCAGTGTTTTTCAAATAAGAATAGAAGGTGTCTGTATAAGAGACAGAATATATACTTTACTCTGGTGCATTGCAAGTGAAAAGTCACAGATACAAGATTTATGGGAAAAAGTAGATCTTCAGCTTTATTAAAAACACACAGAAGACCATGCTGCCTGCCAGCGGATGTTGATTTGCCAGATCAATCTAAATCCCCAAGGCTATCTGAGACTACAAGCTACCAACTGCAAAAGGAAGCCAGATATAGAATATGAATAGGGACTGAATGTGGGTGAAGCAGAGGACAAGGTAGTGGATTTTTGCAGCAGCATTTTGCACAGTCTAAAAAGTGACAAAGTGCATGTCAGCAGCTCCTGGAGAATTGTGGGGAGGGGATTGATGGGACCACACCAAAGCTACCCCTCCCTCCCAGCACCCTCAAACACAACTATGCAGGGGTGACCCAGGGAAACTAGGATCCATCCAGTGCCCCTCCCCTGATAGCCATGTGGACTTGGGGAAGTCAAATCCTGAGTGGAGATAGCCCATGAGCCAGAGAAACTGAAGCTGGCAGAATCAGACAGCTAGCAGTCTGAAGCAGGCCCCTTTGACTACTCATAAACCCAGTCTGCTTTCTACAGTTTCCACCCTGAGCATACTCTCTCCTGTGCTACTTACCACAATGCTACTCTGCCCTCTCACTCACTCTCTTCACCTTAACGTCACTTGTCATTCTCTCTCTCTCCTCTCTCTTCTTCCCTGCTCTATTCTACTTACTGCCCTGCCTTCTATATCCCCTCTCCTTTCCTCAGCCTTTCCATCCAGTGAATCCCTTCCTAACAAAACCCCATCCACAGAATGTAGAAAAACCTCACAGCACTAACATGATGCAAGCCAACCAACAATGTTCATTGTGCTTGTATGGTATCTTCCATTACCCCAATACTTTGTCTTTTCTATTTAGATTATAAGCTCTTCTGAACAGGGTCTGTCTATTACAACACTTTGCACAATCAGGTCACATTCTTGTCTGTCCCCTAACCATGACCGTTACAAATAATAATGTTGGGAGGATGGAAAAGTTGCAGTAATTGAGACAAGAGAGTATCTAAGGAGTTCAGTTTGTCTCTTATAGGCAGTAGATGTGCAAGAAAAGATGTCAGAAAGGCAGTAAGAGATGTGAGACTAAACAAAATGGTGTAGCAAAAGGGTGGGAAGTTAAATCTCAGTCATCAGCATCTAGGCAATAACTGAGGATTTGTGGCCAGAGGAGGCGTAGAGAGAAAAGAGGACCAGGTCAAGGATGGAGCCCTCAGGGACCCTGACAGAGAGCAGGAGGAGGAGCCAAAGGAGGCACTAACAGAGCATCCAGAGAACTAGAACAAGAATCAGAGTGTGATGAAATGGTAGGGAAAGGGCTATCAATGCTTTCTACAACAAATCTTTGGACTAATATTATATTCATTTCAGTCCCTGGACATCATCTTATAGTCCTATAGAAGCTCAGTTTCCCATTCTGCAGTAGTTTGTCTCCCAATGGTCACTTTGAAATCACTTTATACTAGCAAGGGGAGTGGGGGGGGGGGACACACAGTGATTTTTCTATTTTAGTTTTTACAGTGAAATGTGCTAAGTAAAAGGAGGTGGACATAGCCACACAGAAAGGCCTGAAACCACAGTTGTCAGTTTCTCCTGTCTCCTCTCCCTCTCTCTCTCTCTCGCTCGCTCTCATTAGGGCCTACAACAATACAAATAGATAGAAACCCCAGTCAGCAACTATATTGTACTAAGTAGTGTATACACTCACCTCATGCCTAGGCTGCCTTGGTTATCCCTTGCCTCCCAACTCATATACTATCCCTCTAGCACTTGGTCTCCGCCCACCCACACTTAAAATGAGTAGGGATCTTAAAATTGGTATTTCAGCAGTGAGGTCCAAGAACTAATATTACATCAATACAAAGACCCAACTGGACAATCAGAACATGGCTTTGAGCAATGTGCACACAAAGCCATGCAGTTTTCTAATCAAATAGAATTCTGTTCAAGGAATAGTCAGTATTAATTGGAGAAAATGACATCCACTGTGTTTCAAGAAATTTTTGAACTTGAGCATCATTACAATAAACTTATATTCCCCTCAAATTAATTTCATTCCCCAATGAGTTAAAAAACAGACCCTGATAGGATTTGTTCATGTTTCCACAATCTTTTAAATACTTTTTTCTCTGATCAATTTCAGGCTACAGTTACTTCCTGTTTAGCCTGCAGAACACATTATCTTCATCTCCCCATTTGGTTCTCTTTGCTGTCAACAAGTGCACTAGTAGTTGTGTTTTGGTAATGCTTAAAAGTAAGTGGCCACTACAATTTCACTGGGATAAGCCACCATAAATGAATCAGTAATAAAATGAATCTGATTACATGGGACTGCCATAATATCAATAATATGCCTTGGTGGTACATTACTTTTCCCAAAGTGAATGCAAGATATTTTAAAGAGGATGCCATGCTTTTAGATCCACAACAGTCTTATTTCAGTTAAAACATTAATTCAGATTACCTGAGTGCATGAATTCAGATTACCTGAGAGGGGACATTCATCTCTCGTGAGTGCCTCCTGTTGGCTCAATGTGATGCTGTAAGCTCTCCTGCCCCAGGCACCCCCTGCAGGTTGTTGACCTTACTCGGAGGGTCTTCAGTGGCTCAGCCTTGCAGTCAACAATGGATGAACCCTGTTCCAGGGCAGTAAAGAACTCCACACACTGTCTACCCTCAGCAGAGTCTTGCACCCTATCTCTGGACCCTTTAAGTCCTGACATTCACTTGGGCTTTCCAACAGAGCCTTGTCCTTCTTGGGACTTAGGCCACTTCATTAGTAGGAGAGGAGGGAAGGGGATCCAGGCCACAGAGCATACAAATGACAGCTGTATTTTGCTTCCTTCAGTTTGCTAATTCTATTCCCTGGACCTTTCCTCTGTATAGCCCCCTTTTCTTCACCGTGGCCTGAAGTTCTCATTTAAGTCTTCCTCACTAAATGCAAGTACCACCAGACCCTTTCTCCCAGTTTTCTCTCAAGCACCTTAGTCCTCTCATCCCATCCAAGAACTGACCTGCTCACACCCTGCAGCTCCTTTTATTGGAGCATACTGGGCCCTAATTGGCTGCTTCTATGCATCCTCTCTAGGCAGGCTTGGAGGACCTATCTTCGCTGCTGCTGTCCTGGGGCAGGCTGTGGTAGGAACGTGTGCCCTCCCACAGGGGCCCTCAAAGGCCTCCTACACCCCATCACAGCCTCCTGTATTTTAATGTATTCAATAGTGTATCTCAGCTGCTGTAATACAGGCCATTTAGTCCTACTGTGATCTTTCAATATAAAGTCACTAGAACACAGCAGTTTTAATACTCTTCTTGAAACAATGGAAATTGTTAAGAGTGGGAATAACTGATTTTTTAGACAATATTGTAACTTAGAGCCAGATTCAGATGAGTTTCCATAGCTATCAGAGTAGTGCTACTTGTGGAGTAAGGGGTTGCTCATTGCGAGGGTCAGAATCTGGCCCTTAGGGAATAGTAACCTGATGACAACATGTGACAGGGTGCAGAGACATCACAAAGTCAGTCTGTCCAGGGAACAGGGCAAGAAATTCTGTCTGGAACAGGGCTGGGTTCTTAATCTAGTTTGGGGTGGGGAAGGTGGGTCGGGGCTAAAAAAGGCTAACTGGGGAACATCTTTTGTTACATTTCTAATGCTCTGTTAACTTTTGTCCTTTGCCTCATATATAAAGTTCTTTCTGAGAAAGGAATATAACTGGTTGACCTAGTGTGTTTTGGTGGAATTGCCTTACCCGCCTGCACAATACTTCCCCTGTCATAATTGGGAAATGTGGTAAACATAGAATACAGGTGATAGCCAAAGTGTTGGGGCAATAAGAAAAATGGTAGCTGCTAGCTAGCTAGATAAGTCAGCCCTGTATAGAATCAATCACCTCACATTGCTCCATAACAGGCAATCTGATTGGTTCATCTGTTGCCGAATGCTCTTTTTTTCCTAAAAATAATCCAACAATGAGCTTTCACAATTCTTTCTTTCAACTGCCGCTATGGTGTGTTTCAGTATTACTGGGGATCCTATTTTAAGAGGCATCAGTAAGCTACAGTTCCAAAATTTCTCAATTTATATGGAATATAAAGATCAGTTAATATTGTACAAATGATACCAGATGGGGATCGTTCATGACATAGTATGTACCAGCACAAAGGAATATGACATGTGTCTCTACCTATATGTGTAGTGTTGGAAACCACGTGACATAATCTTATAGATTTTGATTTTCAGAGGAGCTCAGCTCCAATTTAAGCACTATAAGTGGCCAGATTTTCCAGAAGTGCTCAGCATGCTGGTTGTTGAGCTCTTTTAACAGTCTGTCCCTGAGAGTGGGTGCTCGGCCCCTGAAATATTGGGCCCTAAGGTCTTTTGAAAGTCTGGCTCATAGTAGCCATGAGATCCCAAATAGTCAACTTATGTTCATATGACCATATAGTATGTTAAAACCAGAGCTAGTGAACCAGCTAGGCAAAGGGAGGGAATAGAACTGATGTAATTTGTTACATCCTTCATAACTGTTTGTACAACTTTTAAAGAGGTTTTCAACATTTTACTTTTTAAAGATGTATGACAGGCTGGTGCCTTTCATGATCTGATGATCTCACTTCCTGTGCATCTTGTTCTGGCAGTTACCGTTCTTACTACTGAAACTAACTTCTACCTACTTCCTCCCTGCTGTAAGAGCTGCTTTGTTTTGTTTGTAGGGTTTTTGTTTATATGTTTGTTTGCTTTATTTAGCTTCCATTGTCTATCTCCCTTTCTTCATCTAAAACGGCAGCCTAAAAGGGAGACAGCTGTCCTTGTATCTGTGGGGAGTGAATCAAAATGAATTGGAGCTCAGTGTTTTCCTGCCAATTACTGAACTATTGATTGACTCCCTATTAATTGCTACACTGCTCCAGTTCAGTCAGACGATATAGACAAAGCATGACGGTGTGGGAAGGAGAGGCGATATTCAGAGAAGTGAATGGGACCTCAGAGTACAAAATGAAACAGAGGTGGATACAAATGAGAGAAAAACAAACAGAATCAATGCAGATAGAGTGGAGAAAGCAGTCTGAAAAGAGCATGGTTTTATTAAGTGATCATGCAGCATGTAGGCACTGTGCAAACTTCTCCCCACAGCTCTGTTAATGCACCCTACTTCTCGTCCATCCTATTTACTCCATTCTTGAATAGGACACAGGGCAACACAGAAAAATAAAGTCAAGGAGTAGTAAAATACTCCAAAGAAAATACATATCAATTCATTAATCCACAGAGAAGCAGGAACCACCAAAAAAGAAGCAGACCATGAAACAGGAACAGCATTTGAACAAATAATATTGATAATAAATAATAATAAATAATAATTCATAATATAAAAAGTTAACCTGAAAGACAGTGAGCCCACAAAAGCAGCATAAAAGAAACCAGAACACACAAATAATATGGAAGAATAGCACAATATATGTTTAAAGGTATGAGAGCAAAGGATTGTTGAAATGATTACGTTAAACTTGAGAAAATAATCAGAGTCTAAGTTTAAAATGAATAAAAAATAATCATTAAAGAAAATAACTGCAGAGGAAAGGTGGTACAGTGGCTCAGGTGGAACCTCCAACATGAGTAACTCAGGTTCAATTTCCTGCTGTCTCAAAGATTTGTTGTGTCACCTTCAATATGGCACTTAGGACTACATCCACAAATGCCCTTCGATGCCTAGCTGCTACCTTAGGCACCTGAGTCCAATATTTAGGCACTGTTGAGATCCTCAAAACTCCCAGTAAGCTGCCACCTACTTGTATACATCTCTAGGTACCTAAATTTCCACAGGTGAAATCCTCAAGGCACCTAAAAATCTGCCAGTGTACATGCCCACAGCTGCTTTAGTTTGTATTCCTGGGCACCTAGATCACACCTGGGCCCAGCTGCATCCTCAAACTAGTGTATCCCTGCCTATCTCACCTGTGACACCCAATTCAGTAGGTACTCAGAAGCTGCCTACCAGGTCAGTCCCCAATTCAAACAAAGCCAGAAGAGGAGAAAATGGTGGTATGTCCCTCATAAGTTTTAGTCCAGTGAGCTCACCCAGAATGTGAGAATCACAGGTTCAATTCCCCACTCTGCCTGATGAGGAGAATGGAGTGGAAGTTGGAGGATGCTCTAACTACTGGACTATAGGGAGTCCTGGAGCAGGTCTCTATCAATCCCGCTATTGCAGCTGATCCGCTGTATATACATAATGAAATAGTCATTGGGTCAAAGAGCAAGTGAGAATGCCTCTGTGGCCCAGTAGTTGGGGCACTCACGTGGGAGGGGGAGACACAAGACCCACTCCATTATCACATCAAGCTGAGTGGGGAATTAAGCCTGTCTTCCCCAGATCCTGGGTAAGTGCTCTAACCACTGGGTTAAAAATTAAGGGAGGAGGGGCACCACATCCTCTTCAGTGATTTGCATGAAAGCAGAGATAAGTTTCTCCACCTGATCTGGACTTAGGTGCCTAACTCTCTTTGAGGGTGGGGCTTAGAACCTAGCCCTCACATCAGCATCTTCCATTGGCTAGTTTAAGTGGTTTGGGCTCCCTGCTGAGCATGCTGGTTTTTATAGATACTATTCGTAGGTGGCTAACTCTCCCCGTGCATTGCATAGGGACCCCAGGCAACTAACACAAGACTATGTATTCCATTAGGTCAGGGGTTGGCAATCAGGCGGGCCACTGGGAGCTGCAGGGAGCTGTAAAAAGGGAATAGCAGCACTTCCATGCCTCACAGGAAAGTTACAAGGATAAACACACTGAAGATTCTGTGGCGCTCAGATACTATGCTATTGAGAGCCAGATAAGTACCTAAAATAGACAGATACTAATTGTGCTTGTTAAATTCAGGCTGTTTGGAGATTTTCCTCTCTACTAAATGTATTGTGCCAGCTTTTGACAGGTGCGGAGTAGAAACAGATAGCATTGATTTCAATAGCAGATGCTGGTACTCTGCATCTCTGACAATCATATTGTATATGTTGATTGCAGTCTGAGTTGTGGGCGGCTGTGGCTAGAAACCTCAGTCCCTGTGGAGCCCTCATTCACTTTTGCCAAACATTTGCATTAAAATACTGCCCATAGGTTAGTTCAATGTTTGTAATAACAATGGGCCATGATCAATAAAGTGACACTTTTCATTGTAATCATCATCACGTTTCACATAAACAAGCAGATATTCAGCCTCCTAATCACACTGGTTACAATTTATTGATAGCTTGGAAAAAATGGAATGAAGTAGTTTCACCATATCTTAAAAATCAGGAAAACTGGCAGCCAGGCTACATTAATAGCATACGAATATATTATTACTTTTGCATGTTTAGAAGATAGGAAACACTATTGGTGGTAGTGTGCGAAATAAGGTTACTTGCCATATACCAAAGTGTTGCCACAAACTAATATTATCCCATGACTGAACATGACAAATGCAACAAGCAACTATTCAATCCTTCCTTGAGCTCTCTAGTGCATGGACTGACCCCATAAGGTCCTATACATTGGTGCAACCATGGCCTTGTCTCCTTCCCATCTCTTTAGGGACAGGGGCACCAAGGGGTACACATGGAAGGAGCAGACCTTGGAGTCCCCAATGCACAAGATCTGCAACTTCCTCTGGCCCTCCTTGTTTGAGGCATGAAAGGGGTGCGGACAGGCATTTTGTGCCCTTGCATTCCCTGCACATTTGCACAAAGGCCTGTGATAATCCTGCAGTAAGACAGCAGCATGTCACATGAAGTGAACCTTCTTTTTGGACATGTATACCTGACAAACATACCTATGGAAGTTTCCTTGGCTAGAATTGATCAAATAAAGCTCACCACCTCAGCTCTCATGGTATATATCCATGGTATCCCCACACCTTGAGTACAGCATGCAGTTCTGGTTGCCCCATCTCTAAAAGATATATTAGATTGGGGAAAGTACAGAGAAGGAAACAGAGAAATCTCCTCATATGGAGATTAAGGTAGGGACTGTTCAGCTTAAAAGAGAGATGACTAAGGAAGGATATGATAGAGGGCTATAAAATCATGAATGGTATGTAAAAAGTGAATACGGAAGTGTTATATATCCCTTCACCTAACACAAAAACCAGGGGTTACCCAGTGGAATTAGTAGGCAGGAGATTTAAAACAAACACAAGGAAGTACTTCTTCACATAATGCACAGTTGACCAGTGAATCTTGTTACCAGGGGTCTTGTGAAGGCCAAAAGTATAACTGGGTTCAAAAAAGAAAGATATATTAGTTAATGGAGGATAAGTTCATCAATGGCAATTAAGCCAAGATGATCAGGAACGCAAGCCCATGCTCTGGGTGTCCCTATACCTCTGACAGCGAGAAGCTGGGACTGGAGGACAGGGGATGGATCATTCAATAATTGCCCTGCTCTGTTCATTCCCTCTGAAGCATCTGGCACTGGCCACTGTCAGAAGACTAGATACTGGGCTAGATGAACCATTGGTCTGACCCTGTATGGCCATTCTTACATTCTTATGACCATCCCATAAAATAAATTAATATTTATATATTACTACACCTAATCCATTACACATGTAGGACACATGAATATTAGCAATACAATAAAAATGACTGATGACTATCTGATGATCTCTGATGTAAGGGTCATATTTCAAATCTGGGATTTATTTCCATTATTTCCAGTAACATAATGAATGAGTGTACTGTGATTCTAGCTGAAGAGGAACATGGGAAATAATGCTATTCAGTGAGTGATCTGTTACAAGTGTCTGCGTTATTAATTAACCTATTACTTCTATTTTGTCATGTCTCATTAAGTTAGAGATTTGTGTTATGTCACATATGAATATGAGGCCGTGAGCCATTATCTTCACTCAAACTGTTTTTATTGACTTCCATGGGGTTACACCTGGTATACCCTGGTATAAACAAGAGGAGAATCAGGCTCATGAATGGAACACCACAAGGGTGAATAGCCAGAACCATCCCCAGTTTGCTGTGATTTCTGATTGAGTAATGGGAATGTGAAAAGTGTAACTATTTTGCAGAGTGAATACTTATTAGTGATGTATTTGAGAAATGTGTTTAATATGCAAAATACATTCTTATATTCTCCAAGTTTTAATTTATTTAACTCCTGTAATCCAATACTGCAAGGCTTTTTTATTCGGGATAATAAATAAGTGAGCTGTTCATCAATGATAATCTGCAGCATTGCCTAGCAGATAGAGGACTGGAGTAGGATTGAGGAGACTCGGGGTCTATTCCCAGCTCAGCCAGAGGCCAGCTGAACAGGAACATGGGAAATATGGGGGGAGGGATAGCCCAGTGGTTTGAGCATTGGCCTGCTAAACCCAGCGTTGTGAGCTCAATCCTTGAGAGGACCATTTAGGGATCTGGGGCAAAAATCTGTCTGGGGATTGGTCCTGCTTTGAGCACGGGGGTTGGACTAGATAACCTCCAGAGGTCCCTTCCAACCCTGATATTCTATGATTAAATCACTTCCCGTCTCAGTTTCCTCATGTGTGAAATGGGAATAGTGATGCTGACCTCCATTGTAAAGCTCTGTTAGAACTACAGATGAAATGTGCTATATAAGAGCTAGATGGTATTATTTTGATTGTGGTATCACCGAAACAGGTGATGCAAGGCACTGTACAAACAGGTTGGTGAAGAGAGTGAGTTCTGATTCTGAATTATTTGCACATTTTTAAAAAAAACCTATTGGCATATGGCTATGGATTATGCAATGTATGTTTGCAGCCAGGGCTGGCTCCAGGCACCAGCCTACCAAGCTTGTGCTTGGGGCGGCACCTGGAGGGGGGCGGCGCGGTGCGGTGCTCCAGCGGGGAGAGCGGGGCCCCGGCCAGGGCTCGCCGCCCTCCTCCCAGGGCTCCGACTGCGCTCCAGCCACCCTCCCCCCCGGCGCCCTCCCCCCGGCTGCCGGGGAGAGCGGAGCCCCGGCCGTGGATCACCGCCCTCCCCCCGAGGCTCCGGCCGCCCTCCCCACCCGCCCCCCTCGGCGCCCTCCCCTGCCGCATGGGGGGGGGGGGGCGGCCGGAGGCTTTTTTGCCTGGGGCGGCAAAAAAGCCAGAGCCGGCCCTGTTTGCAGCATATTAACGTTTGCTGTGACATTGTATATGATTTTTTATTCCAAGTCCCTTCAGTTTGCATGCTACAGAGTAACACACGATCCTTAACAACCTGCGTAACATGATATAGAAATTCATTTGTTAAAGTCTTCCTAGTGTAATCATGTTCTTGTAATGCAGCATGAACGAGAGGGACTAAATAATGTAGATACTTTGCTTCATCAGTATCTCTGACCTATGCCAAAAACATTATCACCTTTAGACAAATACAAAATCTTTGAATAGTTCATTGTTCGAAAGAACAAAGCAGAAGCTGAAACTGTTTTAAAGGAACATGTACCCCTAAAATGTAAATGTAGCATAGAGGTACAATAAATTCTTTTCCTTTGCATTCCTTTGTGCATAAAATCAGAGAGCACTAAGCAATAAGGAGCTATCTGCCAGAGGCAAACATTCAATTTGCTCTAGTTTGCGAGTCCATTTCAGCTGAAGAGACCTGCTGTTTAGTTAGCTCCCCTGCTGAATGCTGTAAGAGATATAGATGAAATTGAGCAAACAGCAATTTCTCTAATGAAAAAGTTGTGTATGTCTTACAGTTTTCAGTGGGGGAGCTGGCATTTGATCATTTTGGTACCTCATATTACTACAAGTTATGCAGGATGAGATTGTGACCTGCTAAAACCAAAAACAGACCAAATACAGATCTGGTATAGGCAGATGAAACTCCATTAAATCAACAGAGCTCCACTCACATCAGGTCTGTATTGGTCCAAAGTGCTTTGAAGCTATTGCTCAGTGTGAAAATGCATAAAATTTGAGAGAAACAAACACTGGGCCAGATAAAGCCAACAGGCAATATCATCAGTGAAGCTTTCAGTGGTCTGACTTTATTCATCTGAACAAAAAGCTGGACACAACCATAAGGTTCCAGAGGAAACTGACTATCCTTTTATCTGATTGCAGCCACAAGTGCTACAATCCTAGCTGGCAGAATGAATCTTTGGTTAGAACCAAAGTGAATGAGAGCAAAAATTGCTCAGCTGAGTGACGTAAAAAGAGATGTCTGCTGAACACATAAGGCTGTCTTATTTTAAATACAAGGACACCATGTCACGAGTGAGGTGCTCAAGGCATCCCGTTTCAAAGTTTAATCCAGACACCTCTGTTTATGTCTCCCACCGGATCAGAGAGCAGTAAAGCTACAACAGGCTCATTTCTGTTTCAGATAGCACATGCCGCACATTTAGTAGGACTTTTTATACACACTGCTAGATTTATGATTTACTGGCGTATACCCAGAAGAGAATTAAAACATACACAAAATATAAAGTTCAGGATTTCAACAGAGTTTATTGAAGAAAATGCCCACAATGCTCTGACAAGTATATTCACAGACCACAGCAATTATTGAATTTCAACACATCTCAGATGAATACATTAAAATTCATAATATCTTTAACACATTGGTAAGTTGCTACCAAGAGGTTTTTTCACCATCAATACACTTATTATCATGCTATTAAATAACCACACAGTTCATGAAAGTCAGAGAAATCACCAGTCGGATGTAAAGCAAGAATGAGAAAGCACCAGTTAATTAGAGGGTGGTGATTAAAAATGTCTTGCCCATCAAGGTCTTTACAGAGAAACAATCCAGGTGACATGACACATTCTAGCTCATCTTCTGGGCAACATCATAAAAATTTGAAAAAAAGAAAATGATGAACGTGTATTGTGCAGTAGTTCAGCTAATGTTTGGAATACCAAATAAATTGTAGTCAAGAAGAAAAAAGAAATTACTTAAGAGGGTTGTTTGTTCATGTAGCTTATAAATATTGGTATACTAGTTAAATAATTATAATTTGCCAAGTAATCTTTTAAGGTATTCATGTTAGGTAATTCTTAATAAGGTACATGTAAAGACAAAACAGTTTTTGTTTGAGAGGACTGGGAGCTAGTAGCTAAGTTCTAATCTTGACTGACACTGGCAGTCTCACTCTTTACCCCTTTGCCTCAGTTTCTCAACATGTAAAATGGAGGATGAGGGACTAATGTCTTACTTATTACTTGCATATCTCAGAGGGTTATATTAACAATTATTTTTATTCAATATTTGTATAGATCTTTGAAGACAGCAACTATCACTATTGTTTGGGGTAAATAATTAAAAGTTAGTAACTCGCGAGTATCTCTAGTAAATCTGTAAGGGCCCAGTTTGCAACCCTTACTGAATAATACTTAGTCTTATGAATAGTTAGAGTGACCACATGAATGAGTAATGGTTGTTGGATAAGGACTTCAGGTTAGATTTGTTTTTATTAATAAGTCACCTATTAGTCACCCTCAATGTCATGGGAGAAGCCATGGAGCTAATAATTTGGCTAATGAAGTTACAGGTATTAGAACTGCGTGAGCTGTCCATAATAATCCAGCAGTAAGAGGAATGTTTTTGCATTTAAATCCTTTTGTCTGGGACAGTTCAGCCTGCAAAATCGCAGTCCATTATTGACAATTATCATTCTCCTTTGGAAAGAAACCCCATCCTGTTGCTGCAGAGAAAAATGAAGTGGGTAGAAAGGAAAAAGATACATGATGATATCTTTGATCTTTTTTGTCTTCGAGGAAAGTTGTTTCATCTTCTTTGCTAGTGAACAGCAAGACATCTCTCCTCAGCAGAAGGATATAAACTACGAAGTGAACGAAACTATTAATTCTTACAGAATCACTCAGATACTATTTGTCACCCTTGTAAAATAACAGTGACTTTTAGTCTTCCAACAATATCAATCAGGCAGCTACTGAAAATCCAACCAGCTGGTTGAGCCAACATTTCATTGGCCTCCTGAGGCAATCTTGATTATGGACACTTGTTAGGGTTTTTTACATATCAGGGGACATCTATAAAAATACTTAAATGTATTTGACAGTGCCTTTGAGAAACTCCACAAAATATGTATGAGGGAGAAGATACGTATTCAAATTTCCAAAGCCACCAGAAGTAAAAGTAGAAACAGCTCTAAATAAGCACTTGAGGCACAAGGTGACAGTCTCATAAATTAGTGAAAGAAAGGGTATGTCTACACTGCCAAAAAAGGTGTTGACTTGGGTTAGCTAACCTGGATTAAAATAGCAGTAAAGACATGGGAAATTTGCTTTTAACTCATGTTTACACTTGTGTTACAGCCTATAGGCGAGCCTGAGATTGAATTTGAGCTGTAACCCAATTAAAAGCTGAGTTGCCTTGTCTCGTTGCCGTTTTAACCTGAGATAGGTAACCCAATTTAAAAACACACCTTAGTTTGCATTGTAGACATGCCTAAAGACTACACCAGGACAAACAGGGAGATTGTCAGAAGTAAAGAAACATACAGTAGCATATATACTTCTGGTATGGGCTGCAGAGGCTAACAAAATGTGGCAAATTAGGGCCCTAATCCAGAAATTCCTCTGCAAAGTAGGGCATTGTTGGAGTATGTGTATAGAGAGCTGGGGGTGGGGATAGAGGCATGTTCTGGATCTCTGTAGATTTTCAAGTAGACAACTATGTAGCAGCTATTGCTGGTTTGGCCAACATGCTGCCACTCTCTGCTAGAGAACGGGATTGGTGCAGCTACTACAGCAAAGCCTCCTGTTTTGCTCCTGAGAGAGCCATGTTGCCTCTGGAGAAGGAAGTAGAAAAGGAATCAGTACAGATACTTTGGGTCTCTGCATAGAGGTCACTGCCCCAGGCTATAATTGGGTAAGAGCAAACTCCCCAATTAAACAATTTGGAGGGAACTCCATGAGTGGAAACTAGTGGAGTTTTTGTTGCACCCATGAAGGATTTTGCTGTGAATGGAAACATATAATCCAATTATCAGGATATAAGACCTCTCCTCAAAAACCAATAGTGCTTTGGTGAATTTATCATTACAATGGTAAATTGTAAGCAGCTTAACAGTGAATAGACCTATAGTACAAAGGAATTTAACTGAAATATAACAGGGAAATGAAAATCAATACAGGTGACTGTTGAGGGATATATTGTCCTACAGAAAGGACCACTCAGGAAAAAAAAATGAACGAGGTAATATCCTTAGAGTTTGAGGAAGGTAAATCAATGAGAAAAGAACACTTGCAGAAACTGTAAATGAAGTGGAACGTGATGATTCAGAAGTACAGGTGTAATATATCCAACTCCTAGGATTCTGTCACATTAGGAATTTGCAGTAGACCAAAATAACCAAAAGGAAAAGCATGGTCATGGGAGAAAAATATACTGTAGAAGTCTGGGAAAAGAAAAAGGTAGTGGTAAAAAGATGATTTAGTTACCCAAACATACTCCAGGACAAAACAAAATACACTGAGTGATGCATTAATATTTGTAGACATAGAAACATTATGAATAACAGTACCTTATAAAATAAGTAAAGAAAACGAAATAAAAAAGGGTCAGTTCTTGAGGATATGATTGGAGATGCAGAAGTGAATAATCATTCAATAAGAAACCTTTGATAATTAAAAAAAATTAAATGAAACAAAAAGGGGGAAATGAGGAAGTTGAAGTTCAGAAACACAAATTTTGAATAATATAGGAAAGAATGTAAGGCAATGCTGGTGAGAGGCCACAGAAGGGAACTGGAAATATGGCCACAGCCTATAACTGTCACCAGATAATACTTATACCGTTCAAAGAAACAAAGCCAGTATGAATGAATAAATGCAAATATAATCAAATAAAAAAGCAGAAGTATAAAACATCAAGCAATTCACAGTCCACATTAGGCAACAGAATGAAAATATAGGAAATAGAAGACAATAATAAGAAAGAAGAAGATGGAGAAGAAAAGTCAAGGCAAAGAAGGAATAAAAAATTGTGTTAACCTATTTAGGACATTAAAAATGTATTATGCTAGGAGTAAGAAAAGGCTGAATGAAGGAGAAAGAGCCTGTTAAAGATTACAAGTGTAATTTTATTGACCGAAAAGCTGATACATTTCTAAAATATTATTTTCTTATATTTGTGTTTATAAAATAGAGGTGAAGACAAAGACCATATAGAGGGCTAGATTAAGGTTGGATTTACCTTTCCCAAGGGAGGAAGAAGGAATACTAAGTAACAACCTGAATGAATAGTAAGAAGAGGTGTTATTTAAGCTGTTATTAAATACAAACCTACGTCAGCTGAAATATTGCTAGACACCCAAGGATTTTATCAGAGAAGAGTTCATAGCGTACAGAATAATTGCAGTAATCAATAACAAAAATAGGAGTAGCTAGTATAGGTTTTAACAGGAATTAGGCTAATATAATGAAAGCCACCCGCTAAATCAAAGGAGAAGGCAATGGACCCAAGTGGGCTTCCCAAACTACTTCCAAACATGCTGTCCTAAGATGCCATATGTTATAGAATAGACTACATTCTCTGGTATTCTGGTTTAATCCATTTCCTAATATCAGTAGGGATACAGCTGTTCAGCTGCATATTGTGATGAATGAGAAACACCAGTTAGGAAGGGAAAAAAAGATACATCTCTAATATGCCTGTAGTCTGGTCAATGGAAACCAAGTTTAGTTGAACATTTCCAGATCTCTGAATATTTCCTGGGCTAACGTTCAGCCTCTACTATTTACCATTCACAGCACACATCACACATTTTTAGCTACTTATCGAGTAAACATTTACTTAAAAACATCACAGCACAGCCCTCTTAAGACCCTTCTTCTGCTTCAAACATGCAAGGGGTTCACATCTGACTCTTTTAATTTGACATGCCATGGTGTTGTTATGTTTCCTGTACAGTTAACAAGGGCTTTTACTGCAGGTGACACTAGTGCTTTGGGTTAAGTTTGGCTGTGGCTGGATTAGGTCATGAGTTACCGTTAGATTAGAAGATTACTGCTTATCTTGCTCTCCAATGTTGTTTCGTTGTTCCTTTGTTCTCCTCAATCTGTTTGAATTGATCCATCTATTGTCTCTTGTCCTACACTTGGATTATAAATTCTTTGGGACAGGGATCATCATTTTATTCTTTGTACAGTGCCTAGCACAATGGAGTCCAAGTCCATGACTAGGGCTCCTGGGCACTGCCACAGTACAAATAATAATAATAATAATAATAATAATAATAATAATGTGATTGGTTATTAACTTAATTACACAACTTTCCACCTGTATTTGGCTGTGACATGAGAAAACTCAGTTTGCTTCAAGTTTTATTTCCATATTTTGGAAATAGAATTGTGGTGTCTATTTTGAGTTTCATACTTCTTGTAATTCCACTCTTAAAGGGTAAGATCATAAAAAAAATTGTGCTCAGACCTAGTTACACAAGGAGAAGAGGTAGATTTATATATTCTATTAAAACTCTCTCCTTTTGGGTTTTGTCTGAGGCCTATCCAAAATGGCCATTCCTGACAAGTTTCATAGGCTTTTGTTGATTTGAATTTAAAACAAATTTATTTCACTGAAACATTTGTGCATTTCTACAGCAAATTAGCCAGTGCAGAGAAATGCAGCAGCTCAGAGTATATATATTTCTGGTCTTGGTACTATTTGCAAGAATGGGCCCCAAGTCAGGCGACACTTTTATTAGGGCTTGTTTACATGGGAAATTATTCCAGCATTATAGCAATTATAGTATTACAGCAATTATACCTCTATAACCCCCTGCGTGGACATTCTTATTCCTAAATTAGAGTACTTATTTCCAGTTTTGCTTACATTGCTCTGGAACATAATTATGCTGATAAAATTCATCATGTAAACAAGTCCTTAGATTCCTCCAACTGGTTTCTTTAAAAATTACCTCACTTATTTTAATATGGTGGGTTCACCCCTTTGTGGGCTATTTGCATCTTAAATAGATTAAACAGTAGTTTACTTGTGTCTGCATTCCAGAAGCATTTTCATTCCTCTGTATATAAACTACTGTGGCAATGTGACATTTCGTCAGCAGTAAAGAAGGGAAAATGTAAAAGGTACATATCAGAGAGGAAGATGCAGCTAACAGCTGCTAGGAGTAGAATGGTTACTTTAGGACTGCAATTGTATGTCTCTGCCAAATTTAAAGGACCAGAAACAGAAAGACATGCTGAGAGGGAAAAAAAAAATCCAATTAAGGAACATTCGTATACTAGGGAGAGTTAAGAAAGACTAGAAAGTCAATGAAAGGTGCTTCTGAGCAAGAGGTTGCTTATTGTGGTACCTATCACAGCTACAAATGACAGATTTTGGCCTTGAAAGTTGTTAATTACTTGCTTCATTTTAAGTGACTCAACATTTAAAGCTACTTCTTTGAGCAATCAGATAATTTACCCTTCAGCAATTTACCCTTTAGCTGCCAATTTTAAAGACAGTTTTTGATCCGATAAAAATAAAAGCTAATGAAAAACATAATCTTTGTCACAATATTACATTATTAATGATGAAAACATATAAAGGGGAATCTTCCTAAAGTATAAAGATTGATACTTGGATATGGAGGCAAGGGGTCAGATTCACTGGTATCTTCTGGATGCTTTGCATTGCTCAGATAATGCAAAGCAGACAGATATGTTTATAGATATGCATATAAAATACTTAATGTAAAGATGTCCTGTTAGGATCCAAATACATATATACAGTATTGCTTTAGTTTCTTTACACCATTATAAAAAAAAATCCCACCTTTTATACTTCCAAAATATTCATCTGTTTGCTGAAGTTTAAAATCAAGATTTTACCAGAATACTTAGTCCAGACCACCAGCAGGACACTGCATTCTGAGTACACCTCAGTATAAAACTGAAAAAATAGGTAGCCAAAAAAATTGTTAATAGTTACATGTCTCCCAAGTCAGTGCCAATTGCCATTTGAATGTAATGAAAACCAGGCCCCCAATCTCGCACCCAAACATGTGCTTACATTACTATTGTAAATAGCCCCATTGACTTCATTGGGACTATTTGTGACAGTTTAGTTAAGCAGCTGTGTAAGTGTTTGTAGGATCAAGGCCCAGGAATTGACACCGATAGTATATGCCGCTACAGTAAGAACCATATAAATCGAGGGTATATACAGTAGCTTCTCGCTTAATATTGTAGTTATATTCCTGAAAAATGCTACTTTAAGCGAAACCATGTTAAGTGAATCCAATTTCCCCATAAGAATTAATGTAAATAGGGCGGGTTAGGTTCCAGGGAATTTTTTTTCCGCCAGACAAAAGGCTATATTTTTATATATAGATATAGATATACACAGTATAAGTTTTAAACAAACAATTTAATACTATACACAGCAATGATGATTGTAAAGCTTGGTTGAGATGGTGAAGTCAGAGGGTGGGATATTTCCCAGGGAATGCCTTACTGCTAAAGGATGAACTAGCACTCAGCTGAGCCCTCAAGGGTTAACACATTGTTGTTAATGTAGCCTCACACTCTACAAGGCAGCATGAATGGAGGGAGAGGAGACAGCATGGCAGAGAGAGAGAGATACACACACCGTGTGTGTGAGAGAGACGTACATTGCCCCTTTAAGTACGCTGACCCCACAAATACATTGCCTTTTTAAGTAGATCAACAAGTTGAGACAGCAGCTGCTGCCAGCAAGCTCCCTCTGTCCTGAGCCCTGTTGTGTCCTCCCCTGTCCACATATCTATTCAGGGGATACCATCATAGGACCTAATCACGTCAGCCACACCATCAGAGGCTTGTTCACCAGCACATCTACCAATGTGATATATACCATCATGTGCCAGCAATGCCCCTCTGCCATGTACATTGGCCAAACCGGACACTCTCTACGCAAAAGAATAAATGGACACAAATCAAATGTAAAGAATTATAACATTGAAAAAACAATCAGCGAACACTTCAGCCTCCCTGGTCACTCAATTAGAGACCTAAAAGTTGCAATTCCCCAACAAAATAATTTCAAAAACAGACTCCAATGAGAAACTGCAGAATTGGAAATAATTTGCAAACTGGACACTATTAAATTAGGCTTGAATAAAGACTGGGAGTGGATGGGTCATTATACAAATTAAAAGCTATGATAATTTTTCCCCTACTGTTACTCACACCTTCTTATCAACTGTTGGAAATGAGCCATCCTGATTATCATTACAAAAGTTTTTTTCCTCCTCCTGATAATACCCCACCTTAATTGATTAGTCTCGTTATAGCTGGTATGGCAACACCCATTTTTTCATGTTCTCTGTGTATATATATCTTCCTACTGTATTTTTCACTGCATGCATCCGATGAAGTGGGTTTTAGCCCATGAAAGCTTATGCCCAAATTAATTTGTTAGTCTAAGGCACCACAAATACTCCTCGTTCTTTTTGCTGATCCAGACTAACACAGCTACCACTCTGAATGTTATAAGGAAGCATTGCGCAACTTTAAAAGAGCATGTTTCCTAATTGATCAGCCATGTAACAACAAAACAACAGTGACCGGGATGACTTTAAGTGAGGGGTTACTGTATAAAACTTCCTTTAACAAGAATAAATATCCCATTTTTTATCACAGAGTAAAAATGTGCTGAGAATGATGGAACCTCTATAAGCACTCATCAAAACAAATTCATATTTTCAACTTGGAGGATGATCAGAAAATTTTCAAAGTAATATAGGAACTTTTAAACCTGTGTCAAAATACTAGTCATTTAAAATATATATTAGATATGCCTTTTCAAATATGCAGCTGAAATGTCTTCCTTTCACTCTAATTTCTTATGTCCTGTCCAGAAAAATATATTCATTCAATGCACTGATAATACCACCATCTTCAATGTATTTGAAGCTGGGAAGAATGCAGAAATTAGCATACATTATCTTTGACTTCTTTGATATGGTTTCAAAGAGGAAACATCTGTAGGCAAAACAACAGCTCATCTGAGAGCCAGAAATAAGATAATCAATACTCTCTATGCATTTAAATGTCAGGTTATTTTTTATGATTACCATTTGAGTTAACTTTAAAAATCTCCCCTAAGAATTATCTTGTACACTTACACAGTACACAATATAAACACCAGTGAACATTTCTGTGCTGGCGGATATGAAATGAAAGATGTATTCATGAAACAGACCTAGGAGTTCAGGTTATTGGTAATGGCTCTTTTTTTTTTTTTAACTTTGACAGCATGAAGACTACAGAGGTTGGTTCTTTTAATAATTCAAATGCCCTAGTGTATTGATTCAGTCTGCACAAATACAATATCCACCGTTGAAAATATATGTGGTATTAAAACATCAACATCTCTCCCAATAGTGATAAGATGTTAAAGACTAAAATGACCCCAAGTGGCAGTGTTAAAGAAAACTTTACAAAAGTTTCATAGAAGAACTGCAATGCATTGACTGAAGGACACAGCCCCCATGATTGTGTAGTATAGGAGTGACAATTTTTCCATAGTCAGGACTACTTAATATAGATTGAGCTTCTCAGGCCACCTCTCTTCCCATTCCCAAATCAGTGGGCTACCTCCCCTCCCATCTGAGGTGGCAAAACCCATTTATCACAACTATAGCAATTGTTTACCAGGAAAAAGGAAACACATAAGTAGGATTTTTACTTGTCTTAATGAAGTTTAGCTCTGGAAATGGGAAAGAACCAGCACCATGTGACCAGCCAAATCATTGTGGACCACTAGCAAATACTATGCAGATTAGACAACTAAGAGCCCATGGCCAATAATTTGGAAACCAATACTTATTGGGTTATCCAGTGTATCTCTATGGAAAGAAGCAAATTATAAACAGTGTACCAACATGAAATTTCACTATGTGAGATCATTTCTTGGCTGTCCTAAAATATGACAAAGTAGCCACATTACTACTTAATGGATTATAAGCAATTCATCTTGTGGGGAACGGGGGGAAAGACTTGAACATGAAATAGGGTAAAACATAAATTGAAATAATCATATGAATTTCATCTTAGGCATTTGGGCACCTAATTCTGTTAGGCTCCTTGGAAAACCCCAGCATTAGAGCCCTATTCTGATTCATTTATTTATGTTGATTAATCATAGAATCATAGAAGATTAGGGTTGGAAAAGACCGCAGGAGGTCATCTAGTCCAACTCCATGCTCAAAGCAGGACCAACACCAGCTAAATCATCCCAGCCAGGGCTTTGTCAAGCCAGGCCTCAAAAACCTCTAAGGATGGAGATTCCACTACCTCCCTAGATAACCCATTCCAGTGTTTCACCACCCTCCTAGTGAAATAGTGTTTCCTAATATCCAACTTAGACCTCTCCCACTGCAACTTGAGACCATTGCTCCTTGTTCGGTCATCTGCCACCACTGAGAACAGCCTAGCTCCATCCTCGATGGAACCCCCCTTCAGATAGTTGAAGGCTGCTATTAAATCCCTCCTCACTCTTCTCTTCTGCTGAAAAAACAAGCCTAGTTCCCTCAGCCTCTCCTCGTAATTCATGTGCCCCAGCCCCCTGATCATTTTTGTTGCCCTCGCTGGACTCTCTCCAATTTGTCCACATCCTTTCTTTTAGTGCCCAAAACTGGACGTAATACTCTAGATGTGGCCTCACCAGTGCCAAATAAAGGGTGTGACAAAGTTCTGTCCTTGACTCCATGGGTCCTGTGTTTCCTGGCGGATTTTGCTATCTTCAGAGGTTCACTGTGACCCTCCACGTAGCCCTTCTCTCTCTAGAGGCAAGGGTCACAGCTTACTGAGCCATTTTCATCATAAGCCAACAAGGAAGGTGAGGAGAAGCAACCCTCCCTCACACAGTCTCTGTTGTCTCCCAGTCTCAGTGATTAATCAGGGAGAGGAGGGGGAGCCCAGGCCCACCCTCTACTCCGGGCTCCAGCCCAGGGACCCTAAAATTAGCAGCTATGGTAGCTGACTTTGGAAATAGGACATGTACAATTCCCTGGGCCACTTCCCCACAGCAGCCCCCCACTCAATATCTCCTTCACCATTACCTCAGGGCCTCCTTCCTTGCACCTGATATGGATTCATACTACTTCATTCCTCCAACAGCTCCCTCCTATAGCTCCTGACACCCACACCTCACTGAGGTAACTGGGAGGTATTTAACTAGTTCCAGCCAGCCCTTGATTGGCTTCAGGTGTCCCAATCAATCTAGCTATCTCCACTGCCTTCTAGAAGGATCTTATTTGGTCCCAGATGTCTTGATTAACCTGGAGCAACTGCCATTTGGTTACCATGGTACCAGGGATTTGTTTAGCCTGGGGCTAACATACCTGTTCCTCACTACTTTACTGTAGCCGTCTGGCCTTGCCCCATCACAAGGGGAATAATCACTTCCATCGATCTGCTGGCAATGCTCCTACTAATGCAGCCCAATATGCCATTAGCCTCCTTGGCAACAAGGGCACACTGCTGACTCATATCCAGCTTCTCATCCATTGTAATCCCCGGGTCCTTTTCTGAAGAACTGCTGCTTAGACAGTGGGTCCCCAGCCTGTAGCAGTGCATGGGATTCTTCCGTCCTAAGTGCATGACTCTGCACTTGACCTTGTTGAACCTCATTGGATTTCTTTTGGCCCAATCCTCCAATTTGTCTAGGTCACTCTGGACCCTATCCCTACCCTCCAGCGTATCTACCTCTCCCCGCAGCATGGAATCTCCACGAACTTGCTGAGGGTGCAATCTATCCCATCGTGCAGATCATTAATAAAGATGTTGAACAAAACCGGCCCCAGGACCGACCCCTGGGGCACTCCGCTTGATACCGGCTGCTAACTAGACATCAAGCCATTGATCACTACCCATTGAGCCTGACAATCTACCCAGCTTTCTATCCACCTTATAGTCCATTCATCCAATCCATACCTTTTTAACTTGCTGGCAAGAATACTGTGGGAGACCGTATCAAAAACTTTGCTAGAGTCAAGATATTTCATGCTCTCTGCTTTCCTATTGAAACCCATTGGACTGCTCGCATTGGATTGCTCACATAACAAGACTGCTCACATTGGACTGCTCACATAGTAAGACAGAGAACAGCTCCACATGGGCAGGGTGGCAGAGTTAGGCCCTTTGATAATTTCAATCTCTCCTGGGAAGCAGTGACTCTGAAAAAGGTTTGGCAGTCATATTGGATAATCAGCTGAACATGAGTTCCTGGCATGACACTGTGGCCCAAAGAGCTAATGTGATCCTGGGATTCATAAACAGGGGAATCTCGAGTAGGAGTAGAGAGGTTATTTTATCTCTGTATTTGGCACTGCTGGAATACTGTCTCCAGTTATGGTGCCCACATTTCAAGAAGGATGTTGATAAATTGGAGAAGGTTCAGAGAAGAGCCATAAGAATAATGAAAGGATTAGAAGACATACCTTATAGTGATAGACTCAAGGAGCTCAATCTATTTAGCTTAACAAAGAGATTTAAGGGTGACTTGATTGCACTCTATAAGTACCTACATGGGAAACAAATATTTTATAATGGGATCTTCAATCTAGTAGAGAAAGGTATAACAAGATCCAATGGCTGTAAGTTCAAGCTATTCAAATTCAGACTGGAAATAAGGTGTACATTTGTAAAGATGAGAGTAATTCATCACTGGAACAATTTATCAAGGGTGTGTGACGAAGTAAGGATTTTCCCTTGTTGTTGTATGTGAGCCTATGTGAGCCTTACTTCAGGACCAGACTTCAAAGAGAAACTGCTGACTTGCATCTGAAGAAGTGAGGTTCTTACCCACGAAAGCTTATGCTCCCAGTACTTCTGTTAGTCTCAAAGGTGCCAAAGGACCCTCTGTTGCTGAGCTTCTGTTCATCTGCAAATTTGACACCATCAGCTCAGGATTAAACAAAGACTAGGAATGGCTAGCCAACTACAAAAGCAGTTTCTCCTCCCTTGGTGTTCACACCTCAACTGCTAGAAGAGGGCCTCATCCCCCCTGATTGAACTA
Source organism: Trachemys scripta elegans (assembly GCF_013100865.1). NCBI lineage: Eukaryota > Metazoa > Chordata > Testudines > Emydidae > Trachemys > Trachemys scripta. The sequence goes on from NC_048300.1 coordinate 176,658,678, forward strand.
ACCTCGTTATCTCTAGCCTGACTCACTCTTGCTTGCATATTTATACCTGCCTCTGGAAATTTCAACGACATGCATCCGACAAAGTGGGTATTCACCCACAAAAGCTCATGCTCCAATACATCTGTTAGTCTATAAGGTGCCACAGGACTCTTTGCTGTTGAGCCTATGTGAGTCTGACTGTTTTGTGTGAATATTGTGTGTGCCTCTGTTTCCCTTATTCCCACCACCAGTGCCTAGGTGGTAGGAATAAGGGTGTGTGACTTTGGCTGAGACCCTCTGGGGCAAGTGATGCTTCTCCAGCTGCCTGCACAAATGCTATAGCCAGTGCCCTTCCTAACCAGAGACCCAGGAGGGGGATGCAACCAGGTGACGACCAGGTGACTCTTTGCCCAGGAAGCGAGACAAAGACCAGGAGAAGGAGCAACAGGGGTGTCTGAGGTTGGGTCGCTGGAAGCTGGGAAGTCTGCCTGGGGGGATTGGAAGAAGGGGAGTCCAGGGCATCTGGCCCAGGACTCCCCAAGATGGACTTGGCTGAAAGTCACTGATTTCTGTGCTAACAAGTTCTGTTCTACACTGTGTTCCTGTCAACTAATAAACCCCTCTGTTCTACATACTGGCTGAGAGTCCTAATGTTGGGGTTCAGGGCCCTCTGGCTTCCCCAGGAACCCTGCCCAGGCAGACGTGCTGCAGGAAGTGCATGGTATGGAAAGGGATGCTGAATGCTCTGAGGTCAGACCCAGGAAGGTCAAAGCTGTGTTAGCTTCTTGCCCTGGCAACAGTCTGCTCAGAGAGAGGCAGGCACCCAAGTCCTGGCTGACTTCATATGGAGAAGTTCCAGAGAATTGCCCTGGTGACTCCATGACATGGTGGATTCTCCATCACTGACCATTTTAAAATCAAGATTGGATAAGTTTCTAAAAGATATGTTCTAGGAAGTATTTTGGCCAAGTTTTATGGTCTGAGTTACATAGGAGGTCAGACTAGATCATCATAATGATCCCTTCTGACTTTAGAATCTATGAATCTATGGGTTTGGTCCTGCTTTGAGCAGGGGGTTGGATTAGATGACCTGCTGAGGTCTCTTCCAATGCTAATCTTCTATGTTTCTATGAACCTATGAAAAAGAAACAGCAAAAAGTACCAAAGCACTGAAATGCATCTGTTGTGCTGCAACCAGAGCTGCCCCTTGGGTAGGGTGAATCGGGGTGACTGCTCCGGGCCCCATGCTTTGGGCAACCCAGTGGGCCGGTGCGATTGGCTGGCGTGGTTGGTACCGGATGAGACAAATCCATCAATTCCCCCCTTGTGTGCCCCCCCCCCCCCCCCCCAGGGACGGCCCTGGCTGCAATTGACTGGAAGACAATATTTCTGGAAAAATGTGTCACTTCTGTATGAAAATCAATAAGAACAAGATTTTTTTTTAAAATTGTTTTGCACTAAGTACAAAATGACGTGTCAAAACAGAAGTTGAATGTTGAGGATCAAGAGGTACATTCAGTGGGCTACAAAATATCACTGTGGGCTGACCCTCACCTTCATGATTATTTAGGCTCACAACCAAGATTTTGAAAAAGTAGAAGTCAGGAACTTTGGGTTAAGAGAAAAAACAAAGAGAGAAAGGCTTGAAAAAAGAGCAGGGGGTGGCATGGGATATGGTGAAAGAAGTAGATGCTCATGTTCTATAAATTGGCATAGCTTCACTGAAATAGATCTGGCACAAAGTGATTAATGGTGAAGTTTACATCCAGGATAATATCAGTATGATACTATTTCACATCCATTTTGCACTGATTAAATGATGAGGCAAGATAGAATCTAAGTGTAAAGTCTCCCCAAATTAAAAATAAAATAAAATAAAATCATAGCAGAACAATGGGGTAAAATTTTGAAAAGTGCCTAGGTCCCATTTTTGAAAATTTTACCCCATTGCTCTTCTCTGCTACTGAAAATGTCACCCCTAATGTTCTGCTCTGAATTATGTTTTGGTTCATGCTTATTTGTTAGCATTTTATCTCCACTTTGAAACAATAAAACCATCTACATACAGTGCCAGGCAATGGAGAATCAGTTTCCTGGATTTTGGTCAGAAAAATGAGGAAATGTTGTAAATTTCAGATGTATTCCTGGAGAGAGAATCTGAGAATGGAGATGGTGAAATACCAATGTAAGGAGGGAAAACCAGAATGGAGACAGTATTTGAGTCTGTGGCCATTCTCCAAATGGAGGAATAACTACAAAATGATGCAAGAAAATAAAATATTGTTTCTACCGTCCTCTACCATATACAGATTCCCTTCTTATGAATTGCTTCTTCAGTGTGAAGGGGCACTATATAGAGGGAAGCAAGGAAGACCTCCATAAGGAAGGGATACACTCTGTCCAGGGACATGAAGCTGTCCACAGGCACCTGAGCTGGCTTGTAGGAATCATGTTTTCATTGGCTGTATCACCCTGTAGCAGCTCAGTAGCCATTACAGATGGGACCCTTCAAGCTGTATTTACTCCCTCTTCGATTTCCACATAAGCATCCACAAGCACTGCAGCAGATGGTACCACAAAGAGTGACATATCAAATAAGGTGATGCAATATTAGTATGGGGGTGACTATGCTAATACCTGTGAAGCCTATGAGCATGCTCCATGTGAACTAAAAAATTCTAGAAGCCTGAGCAGGTTTAAACTGAGTGGTGTGCTCCTGTAGTCAATAAAAGTGCCCCACCCATGAAGACTATTTTATGTTGAGCACCTGTAGTGTAATACCTGACAACCATTTGTGTTATTGTGTTAAGACTGGCTAGGTCCACTGGACTGTGTGTGGGGAGATCCTAAGTACATTGGTTATTATTCTGCATGACCCTAAGATAGGCCTTGCAAGGGTGGAAGGCTTTTTATGTCGTTTCCCCCTTACTGCATGCCACTCACATAAGGGGCAGATACAAACTGCCCTTAAATGTTCAAAGGCTGCAATACACTGATCAAGAAAAAATGTCTGGTGTGATAGCGATTAGCTACAACACTAAAACTATCAGCTCAATATCTGGCAGCAATCAGGAAAAGAAACAGAAGGCCAGCATGTACTGCAGTAGCAATTTGGGGGTAGAGCACATATCAAAGGCAATGATCTTGGGTCTTGGCACTGTACATAGAAAGCTAATGAGACCTTACCTGGGGTATTGTACATAAATCTGGGCAACTTGTTACAAAAAGGATAGTAGCAATTTGGAAATTGTACAGAAAGAGCGTGAAAAGGATAATGGAGTGCCTCAGGGGTTATAATTATTGTATGTAGTGAGGTTAGGAAAATTAGATTTATTGGCATTAGAAAAGATTAAAAGGGGACATGATGAAGGCACATAAAGCTTTCAAGGGCATAGAGAAGGTGGATGTTGTAAAACTATTCAGAGGGTAAAAGTCTCCCCAGATAAGAATTAACAAACTAATAGTTAAAAGGACCCTGGGCATTAAGACTATGTCTGCACAGGGATAAAAGACCTGTAGCTGGCCCGGGTCAGCTGACCTGGGCTGGTGGGGCTTGGTTCTGGGGCTGTAGATGTTTGACTTGTGCTAGAGCCTGAGCCCAAGTGTCCACACAGCAATTTTTCATCCCTGGAGCTGGAGTTCTGTGACCCCAAGTCAGCTGATCTGGACCAGCTGCTGGTTTTGATCCCTGTGTAGACATAGCTTAAGAGAGCTCAGGAGATACTTTTGAATGCAGAGTGACATTAATGTGCAGAATGGACTAGCAAATGCATTAGCAGAAACTGTAAGTATATAAAATCTCAGAGCAAATCAACTGGGATGGATGGGAAGGTAATTACACCCCAATCCTACAGATATTTGGAGGACTGAATGGGAATGGAGACTCAATTACTTCTCATCTCAAGAAGTGCACCCTCTAGAATAGCATTACAGATTTGGAGCTCACTGCTGGCCTGGTGCACAGAAATTTCAGAGCCTCTGTACATGTTTAGTGGATGAACAGACAATTTCAGTCTCTATTAGTATCTGCCCTGTGCCTTCCGTTTTCCATCCCCTTTTTCTTTAAAAAAATAGTGCTAATGAAAGGTGTCAGACTGAGGGGAGTTCAGGCATGCCCACACCATCCAATAAATACCTATTTGCTCTTTCACTGCTTTGCTCAGGTTGCAGACAAGATTGCCACCTGTGATGGTGATGCCTGTCTGCCTAACATTAACTCATTTCAGAGAAACCATCGGAAAGCTCTCAGGTGGTAATAACTTTTGGTCACTACCTTCCTGGATAAGATTCAAAGTGATAACCTAGAGGTGAAAGACACCATATCCCATTTCCATTCCCCTGAGTCATTCAATCCCTTATTTGGATTTTTTCACTAGTACTAAATTAACTATTTAAAAAAGGATCTATATAGACTTCATCTCCTCCTTCCATCACGAGTTTCCAATCCTGCAATGCACAATACGTGAGCAGACAGCTGTATGCATACAGAGCCCCAGTGAAGTCAAAGGGGTTCTGTGTGGGCACAGCAAACCACTTGTGTGTTGTAAATTGCAGGAGCAATGCCTTATTGCATTAGTGTAACACATAATATTTACTAGTGTCTACATTTTATTTTTCTAAATTACCAAAAAATATCAAGACCTTTTGCTTTTTTTAAAGAGACTCTGAGGAGCTAACTGATGTAATCACGTTATTCTGACTCCTTTCTCTTCTGTTGAAAGTTAGTATGTAAAGGCAGCTTTGAACTTGATTTATATTCAGTTTTTTAAATGTACTATTTCAAAGCTATACATCAACGAGTAGATAGAGGCTATAATTGGTTTTTATTTTTGTGCTATTTAGCAATTTTTACAAAAGATCAGGCACTGGTGAATCATCATAAACTTCTCTGAGAAATGTTTCTTTTACAATTTTGAAGCAATTTCAGTTCTAGGGCAATGCTAAAGTTTAAAGTTCTGTAAGTAAAGCCATTCAGTGGTAATATATTTGTGGAGAGACAGAACCCCTAGGATCCAATAGACTGTATATGCATGCTTTGATGACAAAGGATAAGGGGTAAATATCATTTGCACCAATAAATAGCATTGTTTAACACTGTAAAAATATTGCACTAGTCTTTGTGTTTTAAATGAACAGAGACTATACTACAATATCTTTTTTTATGGTGCAGAAGTAATGTAATTCATGTAATTATTCTTTAATAATGTAATTGTGGCCAGGTAGAGTGAGGACCATAAATAAAAAATTCAGTAACTACAAGGTTATTTATGCCCTGTAAATAGTATAGCAATTATACTTGGAGTTAAAGTACCATGCACCACCTAGCATAATTGCCTTTGGATTTGCACTGGTAGCTTGAAGATGGAGGATCCTCTTTATTTATAGGCACAGAAGTAACCATACAATTTCCATGTATATAATGTAGCGCATTTATAACTGAAATTGCTAGTGAATCAAATTATTAATTGCAAACAATTTATCTGCCAAATTTAGCCTTTGTGTGAGTTGTCCATGAAAAGATCACAGTGCCCAATAATGAAAAGATTCCAAATTATCTGACAAATACTTTGTGTAAACAAATTTAGGATGCTGCCTTGCTCAGAAACTGTTTACCATGAACATTCATTTGACTGTTCAGTATTCAGAATTCTGTAGCCAAGTGGTGTGACTGGTCATTAACATTGCCTGGAGCTTTTCCTGTTTCATGATCGGAGGACCTACATTTATAAAGAGCCACAGTGGCTGCACAAATCACTGGAGGTTTGGTTCCCTGAGGGACAGGCAAGGCAAATATTTTAGAGAGGCATTGCAAGAGTAGTAGAGCCCTACTGGGTGGTAGGATCCAAGACATCAGCCCAAGGACACTGGGCATAAGGATCAGGCAAGCATCCTTAGGACCAGGCCTGGGCTCTATAGAATTGATCATATAGGAGAGAAATGAGCCTGACATCTAAAGGTGCCTATTGTGGGTAGTCTCCGGCTGCTACTCGTTCAGTTGTTCCTTCCCCTCCTCCAGCTATGCGAGGTTCTTCTACAGCCCTGCCTTTTGTCACTGGATTCACCACTACTACACTTACAGTGCCTCCTGGAACCTTTAGATTATGCTGCTCTTCCCCCTCCAGGATGTGCAGCCTCTGATTGAGAGCTGCTGCCTACAGATGAGTCAGATGCCCCCAGCTGCTGCAGTGCATCCGGAGGAAAGAACTGTTCACTACTGCCTTGCAGCTGCTGTTGTCCACTTTATGATTGCTGCTGCAGCTGTCTTCCCCTTTCCCTTGATTGGTTCTGCTATTTTTTTTTTTTACCACTTCTCCTTGATGACGGTGACAGCACTGATGGCCTCCTTTCCCATACTACAGCCCTTTGACATCACGCTGACAGCAGGTATCCAGTCACAGGGCAGTACCACCAAAGAGGTGATTCCACAGGTTGGTTACTCCTGAGCTATGTTCCAACCCCACCCTCATATCTGCCACAATGCATATTAGGGGGTGCTGAAGCATAAGCAAAGACTTTTCATAAAAGGGACATTTCCGTGACTTATGTGTATCTCAAACACCCTTTCCCTCAGCCATCCCCTTCTCAGCACTGCTACTCACTCTGGTCAGTTGTATTTAATATTTTGTTGTTTTTTAAAAACACTTGTTTTCTCCCTTGTGTGAAGGGGCATAGGGGGAGTATTAATGGCTAGTCAAGCACTCCCCGCATAAATGGTGTTCTCTTATGCAAATAATAATATTTGCACTAATAGGATCTCTTAAACATTTTCACAAAGTCTATTCAGAAACATGAGTGCAAACGTGGTCAAATGGAGAAGAGTTCTCACATTAAATCACAAACAAACATAGTGATTGGTTCTCCCAGCTTTATTCTGAACCAGGTGAAATACAAGTAATACACATTCTTAAAAACAAACAAAATACAATAGTTATAATACCATATACCTCTTATATACTGCAATTACTCTGTTTATAGGTTATTAATACAGATAATATGATTTCAATGAAATTGCTTGTAAGGGTAATTCATATGAGGAACTGTTTGCAGGATCAGTCCCTTGAAATTCATGATTGTCATTCGCAACATAATAAAAGGAAAAGAGGAAATAATTTGGTGTCTTAATGGCTGACTTGTTTGCTATAAAGGGGAGAGACAACATGCTTCTTTTGTAAGTTTGTACAAGGCATTGTTTCTCTCCTTTAATTACACTATTTTGAACCGCTACATCAGAGCAGTCCAGGATGGCTGCAAATCTGGCTGCCTCGCAGCTATATTACAGACTTAATTAACACATGTTGAGATCTGCTGCAAATCAGGCGTGCAACCATTCTCTCCCCACTGATGATGACAACCTTCTGGAGGCCAAGCTGAAAATCCACCACACTGACTGCAATGCAGTAACCATTACACTGTAGATTGCAGTGGCTCATCTGTTGTGTGGTTCAAGTAGGTAATCAGGATGCCAGGTTAAAATGATGTTTGTTATTCAAGCAGCCATTGAAGATAAAGGGATCTAAGTACAATTCAATACACCTTTGAAAATAAAAATAAATGCCTTTGAAGAAGCAGAAAACAAAACAAAAACAAGAGGACAATGCAGCTTCATGAAAGTCTTTGTCAAAGATTTGAGTTAAAACCAAACTGCTGTAGAAAAAGAAAACTGAAAACAACCATGTAGGACTATTTGGTGTATTAAAGGTTGGCAGGTAAAAGAAAAAAGGGGTGATTTTCCATTGCCCTAGACATTTGTAATCACTTACGCCAATGCAGTCTAGGTGTAAAATGCTACCACATCAGAACGGTAGTGTTTTACCCTCACTTTGTACACATAAATGACAACCCAAGATTCAGGACAATGGCAGATCAGGTCCTTCTGCAGCACAAATGAGAATGAGTTAATACTACTGAAAGGGTTACGGGGAATATAAAAAAATATCAGGGGAAAGACATGTTGTGGGGAAAAGGTAATCCATTAATACACAAGGAAGGGAATGAAATAAATTCTCAACCTCAGAATGATTCTGCTCTATTCTGTTCAGGTTCTTATACCATGCCCATCAGTATAGTTTCTGAGTGGTTAAGATACTGAACTTCTCCTGGGGGGGGGGGTCAGTATTAAATCATCAATGCAGGGCTGTGCCAACATGGCACAACTGAATTTACATTAACACCCAGGTTGGCATTGGGGAAAAAGCACATTTTGAATTATGTACTTCATTTTTAAGCAGCATTTAAGGAAGATGTAGCAATTACTGGAGAAGTACATGCAACCATTGTAGAAAAAAAAAACAATTAGCAAGTGGGCTACAAATTAAAATAAAAATAATATGAAAGGGCAACCCTAATTAACAGAACTGCAAGAGGTGAGAGAGAAGTTATTGGTGGAATATTTGCAGAAACATCAGTTCAATACAGATTAATGAGTCTAACAAGTCATGTACTGTAGCAAACAATGAAGAGAGGGGAGTTTTAAATGGGAGTAGTTGCCTTCTTGCATACTGACTAGGAAAAAGATTTGAGAGTTACTATGGATAAAACTCCAAGTCCCCCAGAAAACTGTGCAGTTGCAACGAAGTAAGCATATATAGGGTACTAATGTTGAGCTGCTTTATGAAAAGCATGGAATTCAAAATATAGTGTGTTATAATTTATTAACTCTGATGTTGTAAAGTGCTTTGAGATACACAGATTATGAAAAGTACTTCTGTATTTGAAACAAAAGAAATCCATCCTAATAAATACAGAAAACATTTTTAAATAACACTAATTTTGTACAAGATATTGTTAGCCAATATCATATATTTTGAAAAGGCTTTGTATTTTTGCTAACTTGTTTAACTATGGACCATATTCCCAGCATGCTTTACATTTATATGGAAATGCATCGGTAGTTAAACTGTGTATGCTCCCTTTTCCTTATACTTGTAGGAAATGGCAAAAACAAGATATATGTTCTGTTAAGGCCTGCTAGATATGGGCAGTGCTAGTTATCTGTTTTAGGGATAACTGGTATAAGATGCCTTCAGAAATCTTTCTGACCTGCAAAATAATTGGAAACTAGATAAGAAGGTGTGTGAAAGATCTTTAATTAATAAAGAGGATTCTGTAGAATTTTCTATCCATAGTAAACAAGTAGGGTATAACAATAGGTAGTTGTTGTAAGAAATTCAGAACAGACTTCAGCTATAAACTTCAAGCCTGTCCTCCAGAGATTGGTAATGTAAGAACCTGTCTCTTTGTGCTGATTTCTCTATGTTTTAATAAACTGATTGAGCTGACTTATCTGATGCCTTATCAATACAATAATTGAACTCACTGGTATCAACAATACTAAAACAACCAAAGAAATTACAAATTATGGTTGAAACTCCTCCCATAGACTGCTGTCATAGATTCATGGATTCAGGGCCAGAAGGGACCATTGTAATAGTTTAGCCTGACCTCCTATATAGCACAAGCCACAGAACTACGACCCAAAATAACTAGAACATATCTGTTAAAGAAATAATCTAGTCTTAATTTAAAATTTGCCAGTGATGGAGACTCCACCACGACCCTTGGCAAATTGTGCCAGTGGTTAATTACCCTAAAAAATGTATGCCTTATTTCCCGTATGAATTTGTCTGGCTTCAACTTCCAGCCATTGGATTGTATTATACCTTTGTCTCCTAGATTGAAGATGCCATTATCAAATATTTGTTCCCCAAGTATGTACTTACAGACTGTAATCAAGTAACCCTTAACTTTCCTTTTGTTAAGCTAAATAGATTGAGCTCCTTGAGTCTGTAACTATGAGACATGTTTTCTAATCTTTGAATCATTCTGTAGCTCTACTCTGAACCCTATCTTGCACCTCGGCATTGAAGCACGAATGGGATGTAACATTAACAGGCAAGAGTGAATTTTAGACTTACCTCTGAAGGCCTTCCTCTTGTTCATTTGCATCACTACTGTCTTGCTCATGCTCACACATAACCCGGTCTCTCTTTTGATGTCACCTAACTCATAGCAAAAGCACACACACGATAGAGAAAACTCTTGAATATGTATTGGCAGTGTTTTCATCTTTCTCAGGCAAGGGATTTGTTCCTGAAATCCTCAGATCAGCTGAGAATTACAGAAACCAGACGCATACATGTAGACACGCTGTAACTCCCCACTGTTTCTTGCCCTCCCTGGCAACATGGACTAGAGAACATGGTGTACTTTGTCTGCAGGATAGGAGCGTCTGTTTGCAAAAGACTGAGTGTGTTAACCTTCAGGGCATGATGCACAGCCCATCTTCTCTCCCTGGACCACTGGGAGATGGATGTGATTGGAGGGGGATTCTGTTGGTGGTTTTGGCCCCAATCCTGAATTAACACATGCTTAACTTTACATATGTGAGTAGTTCCATTGAAGTCAATAGGACCATTCATGTATGTGCGTAACTTTATGCATGTTAATGTTTGCAGGATCAGAACCTGTTAGTTGGGTTCATTAAACCTCTTTATGTTGCGTCAAGATTATTTTTTTTTTATGGGTAACATACATTTATCAAGCGTACCCAGAGCTTGTGTAAATGAAGAAATTAAATAAATCATAAATCGGACAAAGGCACAAGAATGTAATGTGTGTATATTAGGATGTACAAGATGTATTTATACAGCAGAAAGTTTGGACACGTTGGCCTGAATTACACCAAAAGTTGTTTAAAACTCACAGCATTTACACAGAAGAATGTCTAGCCCATAGCAAGCACATCTCTCCTTAATAGAAGAGCTTTCATAAGAAAAATATTCTCTGGACATTACTCATAATGATGTCAATAACAGTCATTGTTCTACCACTGTAAAATGAAAGGGATCATGGCCTGCAAAGGAAAACCATCCATTCGTCTTTACCTTTATGTACTGCTGTTAAAAATAAGAGGCCTGTTTCTGCCAGTTGCTACTGCTCAGGGTTTCTTGACAACTCAGAGTTGTATTCTGCCTTCCTGCAGGCTGGGGAAAGAAGACTCAATTTAAACAATCTTGCGACTCAAGTGTTAGTGTGCAGATAGTCCTCCACCTTTATTCCAAAGGGATATGGCAAGCAGAACTGGGGTAATCAAGCATAAGTGAAAGGTAATCTAGGAAAGCTGGAGCTGAATGTTACACTTTCAGTGTTTAGCCAGAGGTCAGTTGAAGGTGTGGTAAAAAAATTTGCTCAGGCCTAAACTTTGGTCAAGTTAATTGTATGGGTGGCCGGAGGGCAGAAAAGAAAGGGAGGGAGGGGTTATTTGGAGACAGGGTAATGGAAAAATACAAAGCAGAACTATTTGTAATCACCAGGCTTAAGAAATATAACTACCCACTGGTAGTGTTAGGAAAGCTTGTAACTGCAAAGGACAAACTGTGAATAACAGGAAAAGCTGGCTGGCACTGTCTTTCTTTTATGGCCGGTGTATTCCAATTATGGCAAAATTATTAACGAGAAAGTATGTGTTGTTAATTGTGTTTTTTTGCTATATAAGCTGTAGTAAATCTGTATTCAGGGGGGCTCCCGGTTCACTGGTACCCCCCTTGCATGCTCATAATAAAGGGGCCTCAGGCGGTTCTGATCCAAACACAACATGTGGTTGTTTTTTTCCACGGCAAAGGTTATTGCTATTTGTCAAAGTACAGGATTTTCAGGATCTAGACAGTATACTTAGCAATGGTGGTGTGCTACCTTGCACCTTTAACTTGTTGCAAGGCAAAAACAAATGGATCAGCCTACGAAGCAGCAGAAATTACTCAGTGTGATCATGTTTCAGGGCATTGCCTTCAGTGGTTAAGAAGTATTGCACAATCATTTAGGTCCATCATTGGAGATAACTGGTATTGGGAATAGCTGGATGCAGAATACCTGACTTAAAGAAATAGAAGTAGAAATTGAAAAGTGATACTATGGTGGTGCATTACTGCTTTGAGAAATAAGATAAAATCATGGTGAAATGGCTGTCCAATTAGTAATATCAACTGCCATTCTCACAAAGAGACCAGTGACTCTGACTGAGCAGCTGTCCCATCTCCTTCACTACAATTTACACAGTTCCAATATCTCTCTTTTATCTTAAGAAGAACATGGATTCATAAAGCCTGATCCTGGACCCATCAAAGTCAGTGCTGATTTCCTAATTGACTACAATGCATCCAGGGTACGAATAAGTTATTTAAAAACACTTGGTCGTGCTGAAATGTTCACTTGCAGGACTTCTAATACCAGGTAATATTTTGACACTATGTGATGTTGAGTTTCCTTGAATGTATAACTAATAGACAGCAGGAGTCCACTTAAGCAATACACCAGTCAGAGAAAGAATAAAGCAGAGGAGACGTTACTGAAGATGTGCACAGCATCTAAAAAACCTGCCTCACAACTGACAATAAGCATTTTCCTAAGCTGTAACACAAATACAGTCAGACAAAAAAAACTAGCAAGACAATCTGCTGTATCACCATCTGGTGCCTCATGAAATGTTACAGCAGAGTTTATTCCCCATTCTGTTAGATTTTCCATTTTGAATCCTTTCACATCATTGCACCCTACAAAAATACAGCTGAATTCTTACATCTAAAAGGTGAGAGACAAAGAAACAGTACAGAAACATAGCTCTTTAAAACAAATTCCACACTACCACAGTAAGTCCCTTTGTGCAACTACACTATCAGAAGAACTAGTTAAAAAAAAATCTTGTGCTTCAGGGTATAAACTAATCAGGAAGGAATTCACCTCAACCATGTAGTTGTATTTGTTTGTAAATTGCTCTTTTCAATTTTGATTTATGTATATGTGAAAAAGTTGTTTATATAAAAATTATTACACATAAAAAGCTACACCATTATGGGGGGAATGCAGCAGAGCTCATCACTCTATCTAAGCATGGTGAGCTCTTGCAAAAAAATCTCTTGAGGTTTGGGCTGAGCTGTGAGCTAGCCCCACAGAGGGATGTAAGGGCAAGATGACTTGCTGAAAGAAGCCTCCACTGGACTCAATTCAGCATTCCCCTTCATCATGTTGAGTTATTTATATCAGTGCAAAGTGGGTCAAAAAGCTACCACTCTGTCTTGCTACCACTAGGTGCAAGACAAAAAAATTGACTCATTTTATTTATTTAGGTTTCAATATTTTTTAGCTAAGCTCTAGCTGCAGGAAAGAGCTTTGCCTTTGGTTAGTGAACCCTATCATTACCCCAAAAAATGAATTTTGGGATGCCCCTATAATAACCTGCCTATAGCCTCCTTAGTCTGTTCTTCATGAGGTCTGAGTTTCCAGGATTGTTAAGGAAACACTAGAGGATATAGATATAATCTTGTGATAAAGTGATTGACACAGGCAATATAGCTTCCAAAACAAAGTATCTTTTTATTAAAGTAGCTAATAATCCGTACTACAATATAATCTAAAAATAGAAATCAGACATAAATCTTATTACAAGTTAAAGAGCATTCAGACCTCAATCACATACAGCTCTCATTGCCTAGCGCCCCTCCTCTACTTGCGCTACATTGACAACATCTTCATCATATGGACCCATGGGAAGGAGGCCCTTGAAGAATTCTACCTGGATTTCAACAATTTCCACCTCACCATCAACCTCAGCCTAGACCAGTCCACACAAGAGATCCACTTCCTGAACAATACTATGCAAATAAGTGATGGTCACATAAACACCACCCTATACCAGAAATCTACTGACCGCTATACTTACCTATTTGCCTCAAGCTTCCATCCAGGACACATCACAAGATCCATTGTCTACAGTCAAGCCCTAAAATATGACCGCATTTACTCCAATCCCGCAGACAGAGACAAACACCTACAAGATCTTTATCAAGCATTCTTAAAACTACAATACCCACCTGGAGAAGAGAGGAAACAGATTGAGACGGGTACCCAGAAGTCACCTACTACAGGACATGCCCAACAAGGAAAATAACAGAACACCACTGGCCATCACGTACAACCCCCAGCTAAAACCTCTCCAGCACATCATCAACGTCTACCACCTATCCTGGAAAATGATCCCTCGCTCTCACAGACCTTAGGAGGCAGGTCAGTCCTCACTTACAGGCAGCCCCCCAACCTGAAGCAAATACTCACCAGCAACTATACACCACACCACAGAAACACTAATCCAGGAACCAATCCCTGTAGCAAACCACATTGCCTATTCTGTTCCCGTATCTACTCTAGCGACACCATCATAGGACCCAACCACATCAGCCACACCATCAGAGGCTCATTTACCTGCACATCTACTAATGTGATATATGCCATCATGTGCCAGCAATGGCCCTCTGCTAAGTACATTGGCCAAACCAGACAATCTCTACGTAAAAGAATAAATGGACACAGATCAGACATCAGGAATGATAACATATAAAAGCCAGTAGGAGAACACTTCAATCTCCCTGGACAGTCAATAACAGATTTAAAAGTAGTCATATGTCAACAAAAAAACTTCAAAAACAGACTTCAAAGATAAACTGCAGAGCTTTAACACCATTAATTTGGGCTTGAATAGGAACTGGGAGTGGCTGGCTCACTACAAAAGCAATTTTCCCTCTCTTGGTATTGACACCTCATCAATTATTGGGAGTGGACCACATCCACCCTGACTGAATTGGCCTTGTCAGCACTGGTTCTCCACTTGTAAGGTAACTCCTTTCTCTTAATGTGCCAATATATTTATGCCTGTATCTGTAATTTTCACTCCATGCATCTGAAGAAGTGGCATTTTTACCCACAAAAGCTTATGCCCAAATAAATCTGTTAGTCTTTAAGGTGCCACCGGACTCCTCGTTGTTTTTATACAGTTTAAAGGATTCTAAGTCATGCACTTTGCTACAAATGGTTAGTTTGTAACTCATCACTGAGAGCAATTCTTAAATTATACTGTTTTATATAAGTAAATACAATTAAAATACACACACATTTCAAGTATACACATATTAAATAATATGCTACATTAGACTACACTAAAATTATAATTAAAAAAAAAACCTAATAGGCTTCCTTTTAAATCCTGTAGCATTGTTCTTTTAATCGCTGTTGCTACTTTATAAATTATTTGGTATTCTTTAATTGCAGTTGCTGCTCAGATCTGGTCAGTCAGCTCTATTTGCTCTGGTCTTCTCTCTCTTTCCACACTTTCTGATTCTGCTTTAGCAGCTCTTCTTGCTGGTGCCCAATTTCTGTCCGTCTTCTCCCAATTATGTTACTTGCTGTCTAACTGCCTGTCAGCACACTGCCTTTTATACTGTCAGATCTTTAGAATTACTGAACATGCTCACTACCAATGTTACCTTGGGTATGCTCAGACTTGTTCAATACTAGTAACCTTGCATATGCTCACTGTTGTTATTTACCTCAGAGCTATGACCTGACCCTACGTGGCCTTTTACCAAGGTGCCATCTTAGAAATTCTTGGCTTTGTGCCAATTAACTGAACTTTTCGCCCCAGTCCTTGTACTGGGCATGCTCAATCCAGGAATCTCTCAGCTCTGGTCATGTGTCCTATATAGTCCCATGGTAAGTTACCTGCAGCTTTCAGTGGTGATGTGATTCCTGCTTATTTAAGAGAGAGACACATAATGGAGTTTAAGAATACAAAATAGAGGTTAAGATTGTCTTTGGTATCACTATACTCCTCTAGATGGTTTCTTTTACACTTTGCTTTAATTTACCTGGCTTGTTAAACCTTCACACATTGATAAAATAGTCATTGCTTTTCATGTTTGTAATTGCCATAAGATCCTAAAACGTATGCCTTTTATAAGAAAGCAAATGATCAGCTAAAAAGAACAAAAGTGGTCATTTTATAATAGGGAATTAATAATACATAAAGTTGCGAAGGAGGTGAGTAAAGTAGAAATCTTTAAAAACTCTAGTAATTAATAGAGAAGTGAACCCAAAGGATATTATGTATGAACACACTGTCAAAAATGTTCAGAGATTACAATCAAGAGAGATTCAAATAACTATCTTTGTTAAGAATTTAAATATTAGACCTTCTTTGTGGGAAAGCCATTAAGTCATTTTATACACATACCAGCGTAGTATAGGGTTTTTAATAAGTGTACCTAAGCAGCCATATACATACACAATAACCAAGGTGTTTGTACACAAGGCTCCTAATGCACAAATAACATTGGGGATCATAATTTATCCACCTGTGAAACTCATATATGATGAGTACCTAATGACACCAAGTCACCTTGTTGGACATTTAGACAGGAGTCAAATGTTCATGATCTGATTGAGTTTGCCCCACTGGAATGAATAAACCAGGATTACTTTTAAATAATAGCAATTGGAATGCAAATGCTGCTTGACTATTCACTTTTATACATACGAGTTATAACAAATCAAGCAAACCTCTTAAACCTAAAATCCTCTTATGATAACATCCATAGAGGAGCCCAAAGTGACTAATAGCTTTCCGTAAAACTTGACCCCAGTTTAAAAGTTTACCCTTGAGTACAGCGAAAGCAGAGTCAATTTCTTAGAGTAAACATCACTATTGAAAATGGGAGATTTATCATTGAGCTCTGTTTAAAAGGCATGGTCCTAAACACATCACTCCTGGGAGACAGCTGCCACCCAATCACATAAAAATGTGGATTACACTGTCAATCAACTTGTGCATGCTAACTGCATCAGTAAAGATGGTAATCCCTGCAACAGAGATGAGGAAGTCTTAGAGGCGTTTAAGGACAAACAATATGAAAAAAGTGGTTACTAAGGCCTGGTCTATACTGGGAGGGATGCGGGTGAGCTAAGTTGGTCTAAGTTACACAACTTCAGCTACAAAAATAGCGTAGGTAAAGTTGGCATACTTAGAGCTACTTACCATGGTGTCTTCAATGCAGTAGGTCGACTGCTGATGCTCCCCTGTCGACTCCACGGACGCTTCTCGCTCCGGTGGAGTAGCAGAGTCGACAGGAGAGCACTTGGCAGTTGATTTATCGCATTTTCACTAGACACGATCAATCAAACCCCGCTGGATCGATTGCTCCGGAGCTAAGTGTAGATATGCACTTTCAGATGGTGAAAGAAAAGGGGAAGACTATAGAAACAGGAACTTTAAGGGTATATCCTACATTGGAGCTTGGTGCGAGTACATAGACTCAAGTTAGCTCAGCTCAAGCTCACATGCTACAAATAGCAATGTAGACATTGCAGTTCCAACAGAGACTTGAACTAACCACCTGAGCTCAGGGGGTGCTGTGGATATGAGAACCTGAGCCACCATTGAAACCACAATTCTCACACTGCTATTTTTAGCATGGCAGCTCACGCCCCTCTAGCCCAAACCTGTCTACCTGCACTGGAAGGCTCATTTCCAGCTGCAGTGTCGACATACCCACAAAGGGCTCTATGTTTTGTACTTTCTACAAAAAGTGTGAATTACAAAATACATTCAAAAATAAATCATCTCCGAGGGAAAGGGATATGTTCTTAGCCAGGCTTTAATTTGGCTCCCAATATTGAAGCCTAGAAGAGTGATTCATCAGCTGGCGTGCCCCTTTTGGCTGGGCATGGCCTAGCAGGATCTCCTTCTCTGCCACCCTGTTTCGACAGCAACCTCAGCCCTGATGTGGTCTGCTTCTGTTCATGCATGTGGTAATATAGGTTATGAAAACTTGTTTCTGAATAGCTACAGGCCAAATTTTAATCTCAGGGACACAGTTCTAACTTCCATTGCATTCAGTTGGAGTTGTGTGTGCATATGAGAAGGTGGAATTGTACCTTAAACTCACCTATTGTAATCTACCATTCCGGGGGGGAGAACATACTTCTCAACTGACCTAGATTTTGTGGGATGTTTTAGAATCCTTTCACCTTGCTGTAATCCCCTAGAGTCTGAGATATGCCTCCAAGTTCCATATTATGGAGATTCCACCAGTGTACTCCCACCTGGGCGCCATCTGAGAGCTTCCCTTCTATTTCTCACAGTGTGCCAAGCCCTTTTCTCTCCATGGAATTTACTTTCTTTTCCATACTCCACAGTTTGCAGAGTGGGGTATAAAAAGAATAAGCAGAATAGAAACAACTTGGGCAGTATGCATACATCAAGAGGAGTTAAGGGGGAATGGGGAAAACTAAAGAAAAATATGGCTTTATTATTATTTATGAGTAGTGTCTGGTACATCACAGTCTTTAGTGTAAGCAGCAAAGAGTCCTGTGGCACCTTATAGACTAACAGATGTATTGGAGCATGAGCTTTTGTCTGTGAATACCCACTTCATTGGATGCAAGTATTCACCCACGAAAGCTCATGCTCCAATACATCTGTTGGTCTATAAGGTGCCACAGGACTATTTGCTGCTTTTAGAGATCCAGACTAACACGGCTACCCCTCTGATACTTGAGTGTTTAGTGTGTTACAACCATCAAAATATAATATATATCATGCAACTAGAGCTCCTCTCCATAAAAGGACTTAGACATTTCAACATTGAGCATTGCTATACCTATCTTTTAGGTGCCTAGTCCATAAAGCTATAATCCCCAGTTGGTGCCTATACAGTGTGTGGGGAGAGATAGGCACCTAAGAATGGGATCCACAAAAGCCAGCACCATAGTCTAGGAGCTTCCTAAACTAGCCAAAAAATAGATGCAAAAGCTCCACCCCATTCCGGGAGTTAGGCACCTACATTCTTTTGTGGATCTGGGTTTAAGTGCCTGACTCACTGTTCTTCCACCCCTGAACCAATGCATGACCAATATGGCAGTATTATTGTTTGTAATGTGGTTGCACCTAGGGAAGCCCTGCATGGGATCAGTCCTCTGTTGTGCTGAGGACTGTACACACATATAACAAAAAGATGGTCTGTGTGCCAAAGAGCTAACCATCTAAGTAAATGAAAAGGACAGGTATCATTTTAAAGAATATTTAAAAGGAAATATCCCATATTTTTCTCATTAGATCCATAGTGGATGGTTTGGAGGATGAATAGTATGAAAGGACAAATCAAACAGTACTGTGAGTGAGGATGTAACTACCATAGACCATAAAGGGATTTATTGCGAAGTACAGTAAATATATGTGAGTAAACAGGATGCCCACCCTGTATCTGAGGACTCTGATTTGGATTCCCTTTTTGAGCTAACAAGTCAAGTCATTAGAATTCTGCATGCCATCATTCGCACCAAAGGTAAATTCCCCTGGAAAGGGGTGCCCACAGTTACTAGGGGGCAAACAAATGTGAAGACATGTTGATACTCTTTTAAAAAGTCACCCCCTATACCTATGAAATATATACAAATTCCAAATTGAAGAGAGGAATTCAGTTACTGAAGAAAAGTAAATGTGCTGGAATTAAATACAGATTTGTTAGTCCAAAATACTAACACCAAGTGCCAATAAAGAAGTCACATTGCAAATCTCATCATGGAATAGTTCTTAAAAGCTACTTTAGGCTGCATTAAAAATCAATACCACTGCAATATCAAATTGATCAATTCTGACAAAGGTGGAAGAGGGGGAATACTTTGAAAACAACATCATGAAATAATTTGTTTGAGTATATATGAGATAAGAGATGGATTAAAGTATTACTCATTATTTTGCATAGTTAAAATCTTGGGTAATATGCAGATTCACAAGCTGCACAAACAGCTGTTCATTCTAGGACTGCCTGTTAAAAAAAAAAAAAAAAAAAAGCATACAGCTTATCAAAAGGGACAGAAATTCTTAGTTCCAGAAAATTCTGTTATTTTTAAAATTTGAAACAGTAAAGATTGACAAGAGCCTGCAGGCTTCACATCATAGAATAACTGTGTTTAAACTAAGTTATTTGAATTGTTTAAAAGTAAAAAACATTGAGAGAAATGCTGCCCTTTAAATCAATGGAGCAACTCAGGTATAACCAGGCTGTACATGTCTATTGAAAATTAACTGGTGCAGCGTTTATGTTAGTATGTAAGTATTAGCCTTAAGTTAGAAGAGTATAAACTTGGCAACACCTAGCAAATTCCTCCAGCATATATCTAGTTAAAGTGAATAAGCATGTATTCTTTCAGTAATTTCATGTACCAACTAACCCTCAGAGAGAATATTATATTATCCTTGAAATGTCAATCTCCTAGGAAGAATAGTATAAGCACCAAGGTTTCTTGGTAAAACAGGATAAATCACTTTCCATGGGTTAAATAAGCATTAATAACATAATAATGCTTCCACAAGGTTGTTCTCTTTAAAAAGAGAGAGAGAGAAAGAGAGAAAGAGAAGAAGGAGGAGGAGGAGGCTTAATATTTATATAGAGTTGATTGGAAAGCAGAAAATCATTTGCTCTATGTTCAGATTTTAGTGAATGGGTAGGGGTTTCCTGCTCAAGAAAGCAAGTATAGAAATATTTCCAGTTCCTGTGTGTTAAGGAAGACTCCGGTAATGAAACAGATCTCAGGAAAATGGGGCTTCCTATGGGCACTTTTACCCTTTTTATCCATATTTTAGTGGTAATGCAAGCCTTGGCACTTTTATGCCAGTATGAACATGATACCCTGAATCAAAATACACCTGTGCACACACCTCCTGTCATATGTATGGCAATACTTTCTTTCTTGTACATTAAGAACAAGTCCCTCCACAGTTCTAACCCCACATGCAACATGCAGGAAGGGATATGTGGAAATGTTTGAAGATGATGACCATGTTTTTGTCCAGCCAAGAGGGGAGGAAGGGGTGGCAAGTCCCACCAATCACTGAGCCGAGTCCATTGTAACAGGCACATGTGTTAGCATCCCTGTAGAGTCTACTGGGCTTTAGTACTGTGCTTTGTTAACAATAAACCTGCCCAAGTGCCTTCACCACTGAACAGAGTGTGATCTTGGGTAGTCCAATCGAAGTCTGCTCTATGGGCTATGTGGCCAGAGCCAGTGCAGGACACAGAGAAGACACCCATGCAGCCAACTACTGACAACAGCTACCCTAATATTAATAATGAAGAGTGGGCATGAGTTGAGGGGAGCATGCTGAAGTCATTGGCTGCTCCTCACCGTCTCTTCATAAGCCATGGGAGAATTCAGTGGAGCCTCTGCTTTTCCCCTCTGTAGGTCTGCCAGATGTCTGCCTCAATTTGCTACCCTCCACACTTCATGCACTACAGGAGAACATGGGCCATGGTAATAGTTGTTCCTGGAATTCAAAGCAAGAATCAAAAGAGGATTAGACATCTATCTGGCTAATTATACTTCATAAGGATAAAAAATGTAAGGAGGATATACCTTCATGCTTCTGCATATAATCCAACCACTAACTTCCTAGGGTCCACATGAAACTTTCAATCTGGGCAGGTTGTTCCATAGCAGCTGCAAGGGTTCTTGTATGTTCCTCTGTGCAACATGTAGTTCTAGCCAGGGTAGAGCCAGGATACAGGACTGTGTAGAATAGACCATTACTCTGATCTGGTACAGCAATTCCTGCATTAAATGAAGATGGTGAATAAAATTTTGAAAAGACCTAGATTCACTAAAGGGAATTAATTATTACAATACCTGCCCAGGGGAATTCACAGCTCAAGTTAGTCACCCAAGCTTCCTGTGCACCATATGGAGAGAGTTAAGCACCTAACAAAGGGATTCACAGAAGCCAACAAGCGAAGTGAGGAGCTGCCGAAGCTAATCAGGAGTTAAATGCAGAGGAACGGTGAGGAGGAGGAGATTCACAAAGGTATTTAGGCACCTAACTGATGAGCTAGAGGGAGGCACCTCTCTTCAACTGGGATTCACAGCCACAAAACCTCTCCTGCAGTTAGACACCTAAGCCAGGTCAGCCTTCTTCTTGAAAAAATAATGGAACCCCCTGCACCATTGTAGCCTATTGTCCAGTGGTTAGGGCATCACCTGAAATAGGGGATGCCTATTTTCAAATACTTGTTATGGAGAAGGGACTAGAAACCAGTTCTTCCACATCCTAGGAGGGTGTTCAAACCATAAGGTTATTAGGTATTCTATGGTGAGTTGCTCCTGTTGAATCTGTTCCACCTTGTATAAATAATTAAGTATTCATTGGGCCAAAGAGCAGTCAAGAGATGTATTTTATAGCCCAGTGGTTAGGCCACTCACATATGATAGAGGAATAAGGTTCAAGTCCCTGCTCCATGAAATAGCTAATTATTTATACAAACGGAACAGCTCCAACCGGAGAGATTGAGAGAAATTTAGAATATTTTACCTTACATGTGTATTTGCCCATTAATAGAAGTAATTAAAAATCAGTTTAATTCTGCTGGGATTGTTAATGCGTTAGATTTTTGTTTCAGATGAGTTTACTCTAAGCATCCACATTCTAAGAATATATAAGATCTTTGAGGAAAATAACATGTAGGTAGTTACTGGTACAAGCTATCATTCATCAATCATAACTAAGATTAAACAGATTTAGGCATTACCACTTTTCTGATAATCTTAGATGTCACAAAAAAAGAATTAGGCATCACTCACTCTATCTGTGTATATGGAGACAGAAGAGAAAAACTCTAAACAAAGTCACTTTTTTCTCCTGGTGTGGATAAATCATACGATATCACTGAGCCGCTCAGAAAAAGTCCCATACTCAAACTGTTGGTGGGAGTCAACTCAGACTACAGTAAAATCTGTGTCGCAGTAATAAATCCACATGGTGTATTCCTCTTCAAACATATTGTGGACATTTCAGTCTCAGTGAAACAATGAAAAATCCAGGCAAAAGTCCAGCGTGGTTATAGAAAACATAAAGTTAAGTTAATATGATACAACATAGACATAACCAATTGCTTCCCCTCTAGTAGTAAGCCACAAAATGGGACCTCTCACATTGACATTTGAAACAATGCTATGAGTCTTATGTGCATAAAATATGCTACCATAAAGTAAGCAGCAAATGTGAAAGGCAAACCTATATACTGAATACATCAATAGTCAAACAACATTAACATGTGTAACTTCTGTATCCTTATGAACCTATTGATATTCTTTTCATCTTTCCAATTTTCTAGATCAGATGATTCTGCCGTTTCTGGACTCTGATCTTATTCACTATGAATGCAGCAGAGATAGTGTTTCAAAATTTACTGTATATTGTTCTTCCCTGAAAATTGGCAGAAAATAGAATTGTTATTTGGGGCATTCCCATATAAAATATCCTTCTAAATATGCAGGAAAGTTACTCGTTTGGTTATCCAGAAAAATTTTAACCTTATACAAAATCCAATCAACCCTTTGAGTTGGGATATATGGGTACAGACAGTTGGTTAATTGTTAATCAGTTGCGATTCCCTACAGGGAGTCCCATAGTCCTATAACACCCCACCCCAGAAAGCAGTGATAGGGAAGGAATAGAGCAGTGAAGCTGGATCTTCCAGGCCATCCTAGAGTGGCCTCACAGAAGCAGCCAATAAGAGCTCAGCAGGCTCAGATAAAAACAGCTGCAGGGCCTTGGTAGGTCAGTTCCAGACTGGGACTAGAGGAGTGAGGAAGGCTGTTCCTCTATGGCCAAAGGAGCTTAAGGGAGAACCAGAGTTTGTTTCTGACTGGGTTTGCAGGAGGAGAGAGGACCTGAGAAGCTTAACCCTGAGGTAAAGGTGAATCCAGGTAGGAAGAGGCCCAGAGAAGAAGAAACAATAGACTGAAACTTAGCAGTGTGTGGCTGCTCTTTAGAGGGTCTGTGGATTGGAATCTGGAGTAGTGGGCAGGTCTGTGTTTGTCCTACTGATGACAGTGGCATAAACCCCAAGAATGGGAGGAGCTTAGTTGAGAGCCTGAACAAAGGGCTGTATTTAAAGGACCCAGTGCTGTAATTGAAGACCCTAATGAGGGCAACAGGACTGTTCATTTATTGAACTTTTCCTGACCCTGGAAGGGGTTCATTTGAACTTTGTGATTTGGCTGGAGGGCCAACCAATGAAAGACCCACCAAGGCTGGCAGCAGCCTGAAGGGGGTGCCAAAAGGACTTCAGTACCACACTGAGCTGCTAGGAGGTGCACAAGAGATGAGTGCCACTCCTTACCCCAATGCACAGGGTGGGGTAGATTACAGCCTAGCTTGCCATGAACAAGTAGTCATGTAGACAAACTCTTACTCATTAACTTCATCTTCTGAATGTCTTACTGTGTAAAGACTAGAGATGCAAGCTCAGGAGGGCATAGTCATATGCCATATCCTGTGTACCACTGTTATGGTGAGTACTTATCCTGACACACACCCTTGTGTCAAGGCTAGTGTGACTACCTGTACACTCCCTGGTGGCACCTAGTACATCTCTTCATGTGTACCAGAACTTCAGGTACATCTCTGTCTCTGTTTCCCCTAATGGACTTTCAATGAATTCAGTGACACATTTATGTAGAGAGCAGCGCCCCTTCAGAGGTCAAACGTGGTAAGCAAACAAGCCTTCACTCCACTGTTTTAGCTAGGAGGGGGTAGTTAATCTTAGTCAGTCCTACCTGAGTCCATCCTTCTCCTCCATCTAGGCTCTTTTCTGTGTAATGCCCTCCGAACCTAGGACCACCTCCTTGCCCCTCTGTCACCTGTGAAAGGGCTCACTCTCTGGACTCAGGATATTTTTTAATGCCCATTAAGAAGAGTCTGGCTTATTAGTATTTATTCTTAATTCTCAATTATTAATTGTTGGCATCATGGAAGAAAAGTTTCTTATGACAGTGAGGGACACCATTTAATTTTACATTCTATTCAGTATACCTTGAGAAAATGGTAAAGAATAAAAACCTACATCTCAATCATTCCCCCACAAAAAATACAACCCTCCCCAAGCCCTTTATAGTTGTTGCTAGAACATGGCCAGACTTTTTAATCATGCCTAGCTTCTGCTGTTCATTCTAATCTTTCACCTGTGGATGTAGTTTAATCTCCCCCCCCCCCCCAAAAAAAAAGTTTATGAATTCTAAGGTCTTATAAATATCTGACATTAATACTAACAGACAGCAAAGGGGTCTTTCTAGCCACATCTGGTCAAAAAAGTTGGTCAATCTTTAAAGACTTTATAGGTTTTCAAAATACTGATGACACTTCTCAAAAATCAAGTAACTTCAATCGGCCATGCAATATATAAGTACCCCTGTCTCTCCCCATTCTCCACCCCCCCAAAAAAAAATAATCCTCTAGGGAGGGAGAGGTCATCAATATCTGAATTTTCAATGAAAACTTCCATGGAAAAATGTCATTTGTTTTCCAAATGTTGGCCAATGTTGCTACTGTTTAAAATTTATATTTTATAATGTGATTAAAGGCCCCAGTCAGATTAATGCCCCATTGTACTAGGAGCTGTACATCAAGTGCAAAATATAATTTATGGTTTACAGTCTAGGATCCTGATCCTATAAACAAGTACATGCTTAACTTTACTCATATGAGTCTCATTTAAGTCAATGGGGATAATATGCATGTGCACAGGATCAATGCCTAGATTAAGGCAAACCAAAAACTGAATGTAACATATATAGTGAGTGGTCACAAAGGGAACTGTGATCAGTTGCACAAATGGTTGCACAGACCAGCTACATGCTTGATGTGTAGCTGTGTTTGTTTTTAAAATATCTAGAAACACTACTTTTAATTATATCAGTAAACCCAACTACAGCACAAACAATGCATATTCATGGGAATGCTTTAAAAAAGGGGTTTGTTCTAAAGGCATTCATTTATATGGGATGCAGTGGTTATTCCATTAAGCATGCAAACATAACACAACACATCTCTCACATCCTGTTATACAAGTGTATGCATAATGCCAGAGATTATAGATAGAGTAAAAAATTAAAGAATGTACTAACATGGTTTCATTTCACTGAACATCAAAAATCTTAATAACAAAAGCAAACAGCAGAGCAAGGAGTGGTGCCAAAATTATAAAACACAAAGCTGCAAACACTCCATTCAGAGATTAACTTTTTAAAATGAGTTTTTAATAAAAGGTGTCATCAGTTGTTGGCTGTGTGTGTGTGTTCGCCCTGCGTACTGCACTGGCTCTGGTCAGATAGCCTGTACAGCAGACTCTGATCCAACTGCCCCAAAAAGACCACAGACTCGGTTCCATAGCGAAGGCACTCGGCCAGGTTTATTGCCGACAAAGCACAGTACTAGCCCCCTGGATCAATGTC
The DNA here is from genome assembly GCF_013100865.1 of Trachemys scripta elegans. Taxonomy (NCBI): domain Eukaryota; kingdom Metazoa; phylum Chordata; order Testudines; family Emydidae; genus Trachemys; species Trachemys scripta. The sequence continues at coordinate 176,684,766 of NC_048300.1, forward strand.
TAGTTACACGGCACATGTATGCCCATGAGAATGGACTCAGCTCAATGAATGGCAGGACTTTCCATTCCCCACTCAGCTGGACAAAGACACTCCCTCTGAGGCCCCTCTTTTATACACTGATGCAAACAAGTTATGTATTGCCCCTCTGATGTGGTTAGTACCATCCTTTACCTTGTACCTGTTCTTTCGATCAAGACATCTATCCATCACCCTATCATCCTGACCTTATCTTTAAGAGGGGTCAGTGTGTCCTTGTATCATCTTCTGGGAGTGTGTTTACACCATAACCCTGTATTGGGATGTTCTGGTATGTGTTCACCTGAATACTTAGTGCCTAGAAGTGCTTGTGTTTTCTGCCCTGTTATTGCCAAGTTCATGTATCAGGTAGAGAGACAAAGCAGATGCTTGCTTGCAGGAACAGTGCAGGGCCTGACATGGCCTGACTCTTGGTAACTCTGCTTTATATTAGCAGGGCCTTTGGCATTACACTCGGCCTTTTATAACAGGCTCAGGCTCTCTCTTTCTACAACAAAAGGCATCATTAGAATTTGGCTCTATTAGCAATTATCTTTTTTGTCCTCATTCTGGGTTTGTCCCCATGGCCATAGAAGGCTTTGGATCAATCCCTAAATCACATGGGTCTGTGTATAATACCATTCTTAAGCGTTACATAGTCATGTCAGTCATGGCTGCCACGTCCATGCATTACTTGTGTAAATATTCATTATTATGCCTTTCCTGCAGGCTCTCACAAGCCTCATAGCCACAAATATAAACATTCAACAGCTTTAAAGCTGGTCAGAATAATTTTGACACAATGACATTTTGCCAAAATATGCTGTCTTGTCAAAGCTCAAACACTTAGTAGAAATGTATCGATTTGAACAACGTTTTCATCAGACAGGTTGGTGTCATCCCTAAGAAAAATACATTGTGGGACCTAGCTTTATTTTCAAACCTTTCCACTGTGTTATTTAGGGCCTCGTTATCTTTCATAAGCACATTGAGTTATTTTATCTGCTTGGCTTAATTTCCCCCCACATACTGTTTCTATGTCATGTTTAATCAGTTGTGTTTTCATCCCAGCAGTACACTGCTTCAGAGTATTTGCTCTGGACGTTAGTTTATTTCTTCTATCTATGGTAGTAACACAGCAGCACCTTGCAGGTCTTTAAAATTTCTGTTTAATGTCTTTCAGGATGATTCTCGGATTTTTCAGTCACCTTTTTCCCCCTAAAAAGGGGAGATATGCACGCCTCATTCATTCCACATGACATCAAGGCTGCAGCAAACCTCTTACCCTGGAAAGAGTGATTTGTTTGCTTGTTGTTTTTTAGTTTAGTTTTTTAGACCGCATAACAGCCTCTCAATCTTGTTAGGCCTTTCCCTTCTAGGGAAGGGGTAATATCTACTGGGAAAAGCAGACACAGTCCTCCCCAAAAAACAGGAAAGCAGGAATAGCCACCCTGAATCCCATTTTCCACTTTAAAATGATAGATCCATCTAAAAATTCAAAGCAACCCCCACAGTAAACAGGTAGAAACAACAAGATAATGTAGTAGTGGAGGTTGAGTGGCACCAGCCTCTTTACCAAGGCAGTTGCTCTAAGCAGACCCCTCCAGAAGGGGTCCAGGCTTTGAGTCTTCCCAGTTAGGTCAGCAGGCTTTGGATCAGGCCCATGACAAAATGTTTTTAATTTAGTTTAGTTTAATATGGAGTGATATTGTAGTTACAACCATAGGTTAAATATTTTTCTTTTCCTCGGGAGGAGATAGATGTGTTAGATAAGGTAATAAAATATGAGGATCTCTAATTTGTAAAATGTCAGTGTGAACCATTATAGAAAGCAGGCTGTATGAATGAGAGTAGATAAAATAAATTCCCTGGTGCTTAATAAGAGCTAAGCAGCATAGATTTTACTTCCACCTGCCACTGGCTCACTGTATAACATTGAACAAATCACTTCTGTCCAAGTTTTCAAACCACTTGAGGGCCAGGTTTTCAAATACCTCACACCTACATTAGGGCAAGCTTTTTTTTTTTTTCAAAACAGATCAGCATCCATTTAAGCACCTAAGTAAGGACCAGAGTTTCAGAAGTGGTTATCAGAGATCACACTGTGCATCACAGGCTTGTAAGAGCCTTTCTTTGGAAACTGGTTTTAATTGGTTGGACATAACAAGAGCTTCACAGCACCCTGCCCAGACTCTGTCTGGGAAGCTCAGTCCTTAAAGGCACTGCCCCAAATACTACAGTCTCAGTGAGGACCTGGACTTACTGTGAATCATTCATAAGAAAGATTAAGAAGAAGTACGCAGTTCTGAAGATGGAGGGAGCCTTGAACAACAAGGAAACCAAATGAGAATTTTGTTATGTTTGGACCCAACAGAGAAGGAGATAGAGTTCAGAGAATCCATGTTAGGGAGGATGGTAGTAAGGGAAGCAGACCTCTTAAACTGATGATTTTAGAAACTTATAGCAAGAGGGGCCCAATTCTGTTCCCAGTTAAATCAATAGGAATGTTGCCATTGTCTTCAGTGGTAGTAGGTTTAGGCTCATATACACAAGCAGGGAGGGAGGAAGGGTGATCCGGTGCACAGTGTACTTAGGTTTTCAGAAAGCTTTTGACAAGGTCCCTTAGCAAAGTAAGCTGCCATGGGATAAAAGGGAAGGTCCTCTCCTAGATCAGTAACTGGTTAAAGGATAGGACACAAAGGGTAGGAATAAATGGTTAGGTAGGTAAATAGTGGGGGTCCACCTTGGACCAGTTCTGTTCAACATATTCATAATGCTAAGGGGAAAAGGAGTAAACAGTGAGGAGGCAAAATTTGCAGATGATACAAAACTACCCAAGAAAAGTCCAAAGCAGACTTTGAAGAGTTACAAAGGGATCTCCCAAAACTGGGTGACTGGGTAACAAAATGGCAGATGAAATTCAATGTTGATAACTGCAAAGTAATGCACACCGGAAAACATAATCCCAACTATATATATAAAATGATGGGATCTAAATTAGCAGTTACCATTCAAGAAAGAGATCTTGGAGTCATTGTGGATACTTCTCTGAAAACATCTGCTCAATGTGCAGCGGCAGTCAAAAAAACTAACAATGTTGGGAATCATTAGGAAAGGGATAGATAATAAGACAGAAAATATCGCATTGCCTCTATATAAATCCATAGTATGCCGACATATTGCATAGTGCATGCAGATTTGGTCTCCCCATCTCAAAAAAGAGAGACTGGAATTGGAAAAGGTACATAAAAGGGCAACAACAATTATTAGGGGTACGGAACAGCTTCCTCACGAGGAGAGATTAATAAGAACATAAGAATGGCCCTACTGGGTCAGACCAAAGGTCCATCTAGCCCAGTATCCTGTCTTCTACCAGTGGCCAGTGCCAGGTGCCCTAGAGGGAATGAACAGAACAGGTAATCATCAAGTTATCCATTCCCTGTTGCTCATTCCCAGCCTCTGGATAACAGAGGCTAGGGACACCATTCCTATACATCCTGGCTAATAACCATTGCTGGACCTATCCTCCATGAATTTATCTAGTTCTTTTTTGAACCCTGTTATGGTCTTGACCTTCATAACATCCTCTGGCAAGGAGTTCCACAGGTTGACTGTGCATTGTATGAAGAAATACTTCCTTTTATTTGTTTTAAACTTGCTGCCTATTAATTTCATTTGGGACTTGTCAGCTTGGAAAAATGACGCCTAAGAGGGACTATGATAGAGGTCTATAAAATCATGACTGTTGTGGAGAAAGTAAATAAGGAAGTGTTATTTACTCCTTTTCATAACATAAGAACTAAGGGTCACCAAATGAAATTAAGAGGCAGCAGTTTAAAACAAACAAAAGGAAGTGCTCTCCCATTGACATAATAAAACTGGCTCAATGAGCAGTGGTACCTATGTCGGCAGTAGAGCTACTCCCACCAACATTGTACTGTGTGCATGAGTGCTTATGCCAGCAAAATGTATGTCACTCAGGGAGGTGTTTTTTCACACTCCTGAGCAACAAGTTTTGCTATCATAATTGCTAGTGTAGACATGGCCTGACATTGTCAATTTCACATGAAAAGAATGCAAAAAGTTTCAGTCAGCAGCTTCCAGGGTTGCAAAGTTTGGTGGCTCTGGGTCAGTCCCCCATATAGATTATCCTGGAATTGGGTATCCCAGGGCTTCCAGACTCTTGGGCCAGTCAGTGTGGTGGGGCTACTCTAGAGATATAGAACCTTGAAGCTTCCAACAGCCTTCCAGGTGAGTTGGCAGGGGACCAGTCAGGGTACTAGAATCATGCCTGTGATTGAACAAAATTTTGTCAAACCCAGCTGGCTTTTGAGACATCTTGTGCTCAATGAACTAGCATTTTCCAACGAAACTCAATTTTTGGTCATACTTTCCAGCCACCTCTAATCTAAGATACATGCTTCATTTGAACCTGGGTTTGAATCCACAACCCACTTGTGTTACTGAGTGTCTCTTTGTTATCCTAATGGTTGAATCTTCATTCCTGTGTATGGGCTTGGTACAAAGTCCATGGAAATCAGTGGAGAGACTCCCTTTCACTACCATGGGCTTTGGGTTACACTCTCAATAACTAGCACTTAGACTTATGTACTGGGCTTGTGCCACTTTGTGGCATTTGATTTGTTTTTAGTCCTGGCCTAGCCTTTCCTATACCAGTTCATTCTTGTGGCTGAGCAATGGCCATGTTTTTGCTGCCCAATGAGCACTGTGATGAGAAATTTCTTACAAAATGGTGTCTAATACTCTTTCCTTTTTACATGATGCAACTGAGATCTCTGTCGGTTTTGGGAAAGAAGCCTCCCTCTTTCTATGCATTTTGTTGGTTTGATACACTATATTTGTGGAGGACAGTATATGCCCCCCTCATATTTCCAATCTATAGAATATATCCAACAGTTTTGACATACCCTTAGACTCAGGTATGTGTGTACAGACACAATGGTAAGGCACTATTGGATCTATCAACACCTCTAAATCTATACACTTCTTTAAAAATTAAAAATATATTTTGAATTGCACAGAAAATATTTGCATACTCACTATTCTGGCAAACACAGAGCCAGGTTAAACCAAGAATGCAGTTTTACTGTAACTGGCTCTAGTGTGATACAGGATTACATAGATCATAAAGTAGTCTTGGATAAAGTCTATTAACTGTCCTTGAGGGGCAGGGGAAGGAGCCCAGCCATGTCTTATGTTTACACTGAAACATTAAAAAGTAATATACAGTCACATCTCTGCTTTCTGGTGAAAACTCAAACTGTAAATTCATTCTCTTATAACCAGAAAATTAAATCAGGTATCTTTGCAGAGTGAACAAAGTGACCCTTGACCCAGGACAACTAGCAGAAAATCAAATTAAGCAGCACATGGTCTTTGACTCTGTTGCTCATTATATCAGTTCAGGGACTGAAGGGGGAAGGGGAGTGTTGTAGGAGCAGCAGTGATCTGTATGCTCTGTATAATCTGTATGTTCAAAAGGTCTGTTACACCTCCCCACCCCCTTTCGTCTCCTCTCCCTCTTTGAATACCTGTGAAGTGTGTGTGTCCCCCCGCGCGGAATGCTTGTGGGATGAACGGGCTGCTTGAAGAGCTGAAAGATCAGAAGAGCTCCCAGGTAGACAAGGTGTCTGGGACTCTAATTAGGCAGCGCTCACACACCCAATGCATGGACACTGTCCACGGTGGAGTGTGACCAACCAGATGTGGCCAAGTCATCTCTAGTCACAGGCCATGAGGAACAGGTCCTTAAAAGGGGAAGGGGCCATGTGCTCAGTAGTGCACTGACAAGTTTGTACCTCCTGTAAAGGCCCTTCGCCCAGACCACCTGGCCAGTGGTTTGCTGCGTTGCATTTCATCGTGCCTCAGGAAGACTTACCTCCATCGCACTGTCCATCGCTGTGCTGTGGGACACTTACCTTGAAGGATTCTGACATCTCTAGTGCTATGCCTGTCCTGGGAGTGTGAGTGTGACACCCCTCCACCCCCGCTTCTTTTGAGCTTAGCTATCAGTATAATAAACATGCTGCTTTCTGCCAAACTCTGGTGGGTCATTAGTCCTCCCTAAGCTTACTAGCTGGCCCAATTTTGGGTAACAGGGAGTAGGGAAATTTTGGTTATTAAACCCTATCTCAGGCCCTGATGCAGTGGGTTTCTCCTCTTCCTCCCAGGCCAGAGATTCTTATTCTGGGCCTGTCCCCATACCCATAGAAGGCTTTGGATCAAGCCCTAAATCACGTGGGTCTGTGTATAATACCACTCTTAAGAGTTACACAGCTCTCACATTGCCATAGAGATAGGATTGTTTATTGCATGCACCTTTTATTTTGATTGGGAATAATAAGTGTTCCCTTATATTCAAAACTCTGATTTGCTTCTCTGAATTCCTTCTCTGTGTTTACACCACAGGGAGGAAATCAGGACAGAACGATTTTTACCTCCTATTTCCAGCTTTCTTGCCCTAGGCTTCTGCTATCAATAACCTGCTCCTGAATGTGAACAAAAACTACAATCATTATATTCTCCCTCTGAATTATTTTTTTTTAGTATACATTATGATTTTTACTCAGACAAAATGGCCCTTAGTATTTAAAGCCAATAATTTAGGCAATACTATTTTGAGAGAGGCAATAGGATCATTTCCCAGGGGATACTTTACATTCCTGAAACCTGCTCCATTGAAATCAAATGCAAAACTCCCATTGAAGTAATTGTTCAGGATCAGGCCACTGGCTTTCAGGAGAGCTGGTCATAATTTTTTTGGTGGAAATGTTGCTGAAAATTAATGTTTTCTTTTTCAAAATTGTTAACAGAAAATCCTGACTTTTCATTGGCAAACAAAACAAAACAAAAAATTCTACTGAAAACTACTCAAATTGTCAGGTTTTGGGTTTTCAGTTTTGCAACAAAAAATAAAGGAAAGCAGACACTTTCCATAAAAAAACTGTTTACTCAAAAATCCAATTTTTTGCTATCAAGGGTTGACAGAATTTTTGAACAGCACTAGGCTCCAGTTGTTCCAAACAACATTCCAGAGCTGTATTACTTTTAGCTAAAAGTTTATTTGGGTGCAGATACTGTAAACTGTAGAAGTCTTATTCCCCAAACAGCCTAAGAATGAATGGCCATATTGGATCAGACCAATGAACTATCTATCCTAGTATCTAATACTCTAATACCAGGTGCTTCAGAGGGGATGAACAGAACAGGGCAATCATCAAGCGATCCATTCCCTGTTCAGTCCCAGCATCTGGCAGCCAGAGGTTAAGGACACCAAGAGCATGGGGCTGCATCCCTGATCTGGGCTAATAGACGTTGATAAACCTATTTTCCATGAGCTTGTCTAATTCTTTTTTGAACCCAATTATACTTTTGATCTTCACAACATCCCCTGGTAACAGGTTCCACAAATTGACTGTATGTTGTGTGAAGAAATACTTCCTTATGTTTGTGTTTTAAACTCGCTGCCTATTAATTTCATTGGGTGACCTATGGTTCTTGTGTTATGTGAAGGGGTAAGTCACACTTCCTTATTTACTTTTGCCACACCATTCATGATTTTATGTACCTCTATCATATTGCTCCCTTAGTTGTCTTGTTTTTAAGTTGAAGAAGTCCCAGTATCTTTAATCTCTCCTCTCCGGAAGTTATTCTAGGCTCCTAACCTTTTTGGTTGCCCTTTTCTGTATTTTTTCCAATTCTAATATCCTTTTTTGAGATGACCAGAACTGCACACACTATTCAAGGTGTAGGTGTACCATGGATTTATATAGTGGCATTATGATATTTTCTGTCTTAGTATCTGTCCCTCTCCTAGTGGTTAATAACATTCTGTTAGCTTTTTTGACCAATATGCAGCAGCTTTTTTGACTGCTGCTGCATATTGAGCGGATGTGTTCAGTGAACTATCCACAATGACTCCAAGATCTTTCTTGAGTGGTAAGAACTGTTTAGACCCCATAATTTTCTATGTATAGTTGGGTTTATGTTTTCCAATGTGCATTACTTTGTATTCATCAACATGAAATTTCATCTGCGATTCTGTTGCCTAGTTACACAGTTTTGTGAAATTCCTTTGTAACTCCTCACAGTCTGCTTTGGACTTAACGATCCTGAGTAATTTCGTATCTGCAAGTTTTGCCACGTCACTACTTATCCCTTTTTCCAGCTCACTTATGAATACATTGAATTGCACTCTTCCCAGTACAGATACCCGTGGGACAGCACTATTTACCTCTCTCCATTCTGAAAACTGGCCATCTATTCCTACCCTTTGTTTCCTGTCTTTTAACCAGCTACTGGTCCATGAGAGGACTTTCCCTCTTATCCCACAACTGCTTACTTTGCTTAAGAGCCTTTGAGGGACCTTGTCAAAGGCTTTCTGAAAGTCCAAGTCCAATGGATCACCCTTGTCCATTTGTGTTTGACCCACTCAGTCTTATGAAGTTAGTAAAACTACTGTCAAGTATGGAGTTAGTAAGTAAAAAGTGTTTATAACGGTATCAGAATCTGGCCTTTTGTGATGAAGTTGCTTCTAAAAACTGGATTTGAAATTTTACCTGGTTTGTTGTACCTACAAGTCAGTATTCTCCTAGCTCATCCCTTCTGTTCAGCCACCAATTCAATTTTTCCTTCAGTGGATGCCTACTGTAGCTAGCTGCTTTTTGTGCAGATGAGCAAGTATTTGCTCAAATGTATTTTGAATTCCTATAGATTCTCCCAGCCAAATTTCTTTCATACTGGATATGGCGGGGCAACGACTCACTGGCGTGGCGCCTCCTGCTGGTCGTCTCAGGAATTAGCTCTTTCCAGCCCAGAGCACCCTCTGCAGGCCGGTGTCCCACCTGCTGCTGGCCCCCATGTCCTCCCAGACCCCTGTGCCCCTCTATGTCAGGGTACTGCCCCCAGCAGTAACCCACAATTTGGGTCTTCCCCCTCCCCAGGGGAACTCCCAACCCCATATCCCCACCTTGCCTCAGTGGCTACTGCCAGTCATCATCCAGCCCTCGCTCCTTGGGGCAGACAGCAGTCTGTAAACCACTCATCATTGGCAAGGGGGGGGGGGCTGGACCAGCTGCCTCAGCCTATATCTGGGCTGCCCCTCTGCAGCCCTAGTACCCTTTGTGGGCCCTTAACTAGGCTTGCAGTCTGGGGTTTTGCCAGGCTGGAGCTCCCCAGCTCCCTCTGCCCTTCCCCAGCACTGCTCCATCTCAGGTACCCTGTTCAGCTCCCAGGCAGCCCGGTCCTCTTCTCTCAAAAGGCTAGAGAGAGTCCTCCTGAGCTCCTGGCTCACCACCCTTTTATAGGGCCAGCTGTGGCCTGATTGAGGCATGGCCTCAGCTGTGGCTGCTTCCTCAATCAGCCTTTCCCCAACCACAGCCCTCTCCAGGGCTGCTTTTAACCCCTCCAGGCAAGAGTGGGGTGCCTACCCCGCTACACTGGGGTTCAGAGGGTGGCAACCTAGTGAAAAAACATTTTGAAAATGTTTCTACCATGCCACATGTCTATGGATTGGTTCTAGGAGTTGAGGATAATTAATATATTATTCCCTGCAAAAAAAGTTACCCAGGTTATAAACTGTAACATGATTAACTTGTAAACCAAAGGAGGCATTGTGCATTTTCTCTGTTTGGAAAGCACTGTGCACACTGGAGCTACTGTAAATAAATAACGGTGAATCATTGCTATCAATTTATTCTGGAACCTCTTGACATCTCTATCTGACAGTGCCTGAAAAGAGCAGGGGATGCAAACATCTGTTTTATAGAAGCACATTTTCCAGTATAAATCCCATGAAACACTGGGCATCCCAACCTATAAGTCTTCAGCTAAAACTCTCAGCCACTAGGACTACTTCAGGCCATTAGCAAATAAGTGGTTTTTGTGAACTTTGGTTCCTTTTTTAAATGTTTGTTTTGTCAGACTGAGTTATGAGTTTGCATACTAATAATGCACCTTCCCTGAGCCAAGGCTGCAAATTGCACTTGGCAGTTCAGGAGTTCAACAACATTTCATAGGCTTTCAAGGCAATGCAGAGCACAGGTGTCTATAGGAGTTGGAAATATGTGAATAGCTTTCACTTGCCAAAGCCAGGCACATGCTGTTTGAAAGGGTCATGGGGTAGAATAATGGGTTGAGATGAAAAACAACCCAGCACTACATATCAACTTAATCTGAGCTGGGGAAGGGGCAGGGGGATGAATTAAATATACTGTGTTGTACTTAAACTAATCCTCATCCTGGGTAACCATTACAAAAGCATTCTGCTTTGCCTTCACATTGAGAAAATACTGGGCACTAGGACTCTTTAATCTAGCAGAGAATAGCACAACAAGCTGGAAGTTAAACCAAAAACAAGTTCTATTTTGGAATAAGGCACATCTTTAACACTGAGGATGATTGTTCCAATGATTAAGCTGCCAAGAGAAGTGGATGGATTCACCATCTTTTAGTGTTGTCAAATCAAGACGGGATGCCTGTTTGGACAAACAAGTTATTGGGATCAATCTATGTAATACAATTCCAGGAAAAAACACTCCATCATGCTGAAACCTATTGCGTCTATATAGTCAGTGTGAAGCAATGGAAGCAGATACCAGCATGGCTGAGAGCTTTTTGTTCAGAATATCAGTAGGCTGAATCATCATTAAATTTCAGTCTTTTGCTCTCCAGTTTAATTTCTCAGCCATTTTGACTTTATGAATTACACCTGCTCAGTGTACATCTACACTAAGGCATCTATCTACGCCATGCCCAGAGTCCTACACCATGGTAACTCACCCAATCACCACCTTTTCTCTGCAGCTAATTTGCATGCAACAATTTCATTGATTATATAAAGGAGACTGCATAGATGGTGGATTACTTGGCCCAACTGCCATACCTGTGAAACAGCATGCACAATAACCCCAAATAAAGCCCCTTGAGGCAGTTCACACCCCTCATTCACTACCCACATACAAATCCTGGCACAACACACACATTCACTTACCCACCCTCACTCATACTTACCATAAAGCCATAAACGTGTGTGGCAAAGTCATGGGTCCATCACTAGTAGTACAGGAGTAACTGGATGAAAGTCTATGACCTTTATTATACAGGAGGTCAGACAAGATGACCTAAAGGTCCCTTTTGGCCTTAAAATCTACAAACCTCAATTCTATAGATTCCTGTTTAATACTTTGTGTATTATTAAATGCATCTATGTCTACATTTCCAAAAAAGTCAACAGTATCATATTTTCTGCTCAGTGAATCACCAATTAAATTTGAAAAGTCTCATTGACATATTAAATGTTTTCAGGCTGGTCTGCACTAGACAATGGACTACTCCTATTGCTGTTCCATGCTACCTTTGGAAGACAGAAGACTCTTTTAGTGAAAGCCTGTCCCCTTTACAACCAATAGGAGTACTGTTATTGATTTCAGTGGGCCAAGGATTTTATCCACAGTCTATTACAAGAACTCTAGTATCTTCTCATGAAGCATCTGCTATAGGCCACTTTCAATAACCGGAAACTAGACTTATGTGGACCCTTCATCTTATCTAGTAACAATTCCTATGGTAATATAGCCATCCTTTAAGATACACCTTACTCCTATGAAAGGCATTGCTTGGTTGGTATTGGCATAAGTGTTTCCATGCAGCAGAAACATGTAGCCTGAATATAATCTTGTGGCCTATTCTATCCCTTTAAGCAATCCTGAGTGAGAAAGGGAGGGACAAGTGAGACACAGCAAACCAAAGAAAAGACCTAGCAGAACATTTTGTGGCGTGTCAGACTAGCTTTTACAAACTATGTGCTACTTCACATTCATTAGCAAATGGTTAACTTAAGGTCCAAAGTCTACTGTACACCAAACCTAGGACATTGTCCTAGATACCACCACTTGCAATAAGTATGTGTATTATAGAAGGTTCATGACTGACTTAAGTAGGGCTGACCAGAAATCAAGAATTCCATTTCACAAAATCAAGGGTTCCCCCTCCTCCCCCTTCATATTGGCATGAAAAAAAATTCATGGAAAAACACAATAGCTCAGAATAGTCAATGCCCTGGTGGTTAGGGCACTCAGCTGGTATGTAGGAGACTCAGGCAGAGCAAAGACTTGAAGCTGGGTCTTACATATTCTAGATGAATACTCTAACATCTAGGCTATTGGCTGTTCTGGGGTGGAGTGTATCTCTTTCACCTACCCACCTGAAATTCTATCCTGCACTGGAGGAAATGGGATTTTTTGACCTGCTCTAATCTTAACCATCCTTGGATGTCTTTTGTTCATGTTTATTACATGAATCTCAATATCCAGTTCACAAACTTTGTAAGCTGTCATTGTCTCAAGAATATGTATAAACCGTGAGCTTCAGAGATTATGGTCTACATAGGTTTTAAATTCAGTATATTTATAGCAGACACCATGACTCTGTTTTTGCTTGCATCTGTTTTAAGCAGGTTAAGTCCATTGACTTACAATTTTTTCCCATGTTTACACATGTATAAATTGGCCTAAAGCCTACGATAACTATTACTGTTTAAAATTCTATTGTCCAAGTTTCAGTTACTGTTTTTTATTCCAGTGATTATAATTTTACATAACCTTCTAATGATAAGCAACTTCTTCAGGATTTCCACAAGACAAGACATCTCAAACTAAAGAACTTCAATGAATTACAACTGAATTGTAAATCAACACTTTTTTCAAATGGAGACACTTTCCTATTCTTGATTGGCTGCAATTTGAGACACTAAAACTTATCTCTTAAAAAAAAGACATAGAGCTGAAGTTCTAAATACTGGATATCATTTAAATATTTTAAGCTTATTAAACATTTAAAAATCTGGAAACCTATAACATTATTTTAATAATATAACATCTATGCCCTGGTCTACACTGGGGGTGGGGGGTGGGAATCGATCTAAGTTACGCAACTTCAGCTACGCGAATAACGTAGCTGAAGTCGACGTACTTAGATCGACTTACCGTGGTGTCTTCACCGCGGTGAGTCGACTGCTGTTGCTCCCCCGTTGACTCTGCTTGCGCCTTTTGTGGCCCTGAAGTACAGGAGCTGATGGGAGAGTGCTGGGGGGTGAAGACATACCCTTAGTCTGAGGTCATAGCACACAATATAATAAATAAGTCTTCAAATCAACACACACACTATCTACTTTCCTGTAAACTGTACTGTCACCTGAGAAAAATGGTTAACCCCATTCTTTACTCAGATGCTCTACAATACTTACTATGTAACAAATGATTCGATTATCCAGGCTGTCACCCTCTTTGTCTGGCCGACTGCAAAAACAAGCGGAAAGTATGTGAAAGGGAGGCTCCTTATGATCTAAATGAAGTGTGTCTTGTTTTTTTGGATACTGTCTCAGGGGTTATGATATTTAAAGGTATAACAAATCCTGGGGGAAGGGATGATCAGGAGCAGGGGTTCTCAACCTTTTTCTTTCTAAGGCCACTCCAACATGCTATAAAAACTCCATGGCCCACCTGTGCCACAACAGTTGTTTTTCTGCCTATAAAAGCCTGGGCCTGCATTGGGGGTAGCAAGCAGGGCCTCTGCCTGGGGCCCTGTAAAGCAAAGCTACTCAGCTTTCAGCTTTTGCCCCGGGTGGTGGGGCTTAGGGCAGCGTGGCTTTGGCTTTCTGCCCTGGGCCCCAATAAATCTAATGCCATCCCTGCTTGGAGGACCCCCTGAAATCTGCTCATGGTCCCCCAGAGGTCCTCGGACCCCTGGTTGAGAACTGTCGATCTGGAGTGCCTAAATCATTCATCTTGCTGAGCTGATTTTATAACTCATTTGTTTTGTATTCTATGGACTAAGACGCTATATTAATTTATAAACATCAGGTAAGAGCACATTAAATACAGTACAACCATGATACTGCCAGCATTGAGTCTAGCAAAAATAAAGGGCAGACGTTTTTAATAGTCAGTAGAATGAGTGGATTCGTTTTAGACAAGTCATACATTTGCATGTTTAGGTCTTCAAGGAAAAATGGAAAGCATGATAATAATAATGGTTTGCACTGATATTAAAAATACCTATGATTAAATGTAAGTCATGGACAGGTCATGGGCCTGAATTTTTGTTTATTGGCCATGACCTGTCTATGACTTTTACTAAAAATACCTGTGATTAAATCGTAGCCTTAATCATTATACGCTCTGTATCTATTAATCTGATAAATATTTCAGTTACCAAAGAGAAGTTAAAGTCTGGCCATATAAGAGATGCTGCTGTTGCATTATAAAATAGTTACACTTGTAGAGACATAATTAAATTCAAATTTTCATTTAAATTTCACACAATAGTCTTGACAAATACTCCCTTAAGATGGAATTCATTGCTAGCAGCAAGGGACCCTAGTTAAGGTTGGCAGTCTTGACTTGACTGTCCTGCACTTTGTCCCTGTGACAAAGAATAAGTACAGGGTAGTCCTTTATTTTTGATAGTTGGGGATTTATAGATGTTGGCTTCCTTATTTTATTAAAATAACTTGTATTTGGAGTACCTTTGAGTTAGTGTGGTCTCTTTTGATCATATATGTGCTTGGTATACGAGAAACAGGTGCATACCTTTCATACAGGTGAAGGGTGGAAATCTTGACCTACCATCAAGTATTGAATAGACTTAACAGATTTTCCTTGAATTGAGAGATCAGATAGGAATAGATGTCTTAGCGTGGTGGTTTGCAGGGTGAATGACATCTGTATGGTTTATTGACAATCCTGCAAGATGCTGAGCACTTCTTTGGACCTATGTGCCTACTCCCACTGACTTTTAAATAGAACATACACGATCAACCCCTATATAGGAAATAACATGTGGTAAGTTTTACTGTTTGGCAGGGTTATATATGACTTTAGGTGCTATGCAGTGGAGTGGCTGTAGATTATTATGTAGATTATCACTGGGGAAACCTGAAATCTAAGTGTGGAACTTGTTTCCCATATCTGTGAGGGATATTTACATTGAGATCTTCTCCCTTCCCACATGGAGAGTGAGGAGGGGTTGGCTACCTCAGCATTCCCTTTATTCAGACAAGTAGAAGGGTACTCCACAATTCTAGGGATAGGCCAGGGAAAGGGCCAAGGGACATACTTGGTTCACCTCCATCAGAAGCACAGATGACAAGGAAATGATACAGCCACAATCTGTCTCTTCCATGGCTCTCTCTTTGATGGGGATCCCCTTTTCTGGCCTCTTTCAGCAGAGACAATAGCTGATTTCAATTTAACAAGGGCTTTATAAAATTCCCCCTTTAGAAGGATAAGACAAAAGAATTAATAATGATAGAGTGGCCATGTCTGAAACTGGCTTGTTTCTTGGCAAATAAATTACAACTCTCTACCCAGTTGTCTAACTTCCCTAGCAGATATCTGTCATAGACCTTCAAAAAACACCCCGAAGTGGCTAACTGGTTAATTATTTATTACGTAGTCATGCCTGAGTCCCCTGCCTTGAGTGCAGGGGACTCAGAGCTCCAGTATGAAACTAGAGAAAAGCCTGTTGAGAATCTTTGGGTTAAGTTTAGAGGCAAGAGCAACATCTGCTATAGACCACCAGACCAGGAGGATGAGGTAGGCAAGGCTTTCTTCGGACAACTAACTGAAGTTTCCAGATCACAGGACCTGGTTCTCATGGGGGACTTCAGTCACCCTGACATCTGCTGAGAGAGCAATACAGCAGTATACAGACAATCCAGGAAGTTTTTGGAGAGTATAGGGCCTGAGTATAGTACAACTTCCTGGTACAAGTGCTGGAGGAACCAACTAGGGGCCGTGCGCCTTTTGACCTGATGCTCACAAACAGGGAAGAATTGGTTGGGGAAGTAGAAGTGGGTGGCAACCTGGGCACCAGTGACCATGAGATGGTGCAGTTCAGGATCCTGACAAAAGGAAGAAAGGACAGCAGCAGAATACAGACCCTGGACTTCAGAAAAGCAGACTTTGATTCCCTTCGGGAACTGATGGGCAGGATCCCCTGGGAGGCTAATATGAGGGGAAAAGAGTACAGGGGAGCTGGCTGTATTTTATTGGGGGCGCAGAAACAAACCATAGAATAGTAAATATGGCAGGTGACCAGCTTGGTTTAACAGAGAACTCTTCTGTGAGCTTAAACACAAAAAGGAAGCTTACAAGAAGTGGAAACTCAGACAGATGACAAGGGAGGAGTATAAAAATATTGCTCGAGCATGCAGGGCTGTAATCGGGAAGGCCAAAGCACAACTGGAGTTTCAAGGCATGTGAAGGGTAACAAGAAGGATTTCTATAGGTGTGTTAGCAACAAGAAAAAGGTTGGGAAAGTGTGGGCCCCTTACTGAATGGGAGACGCAACCTAGTGACAGATGATGTAGAAAAACCTGATGTACTCAATGCTTTTTTTTCCCCTGGGTCTTCACAGACAAGGTAGGATCCCAAACTACTGCATGGGGTAGCACAGTATGGGGAGGAGACAAGCAGCCCTCAGTGGTGAAAGAACAGGTTAAGGACTATTTAGAAAAGCTGTACATGCACCAGTTACTCCTGGGGGAATTCTGTGCCACTAAACATGCACAGAATTCATGTCCCCTGCAGATTTCTTTGCTTCCCCACAGCAAAATGACTTTCTGACAGAGAAGCAGAGGGAAGCTGCAAGAGCAGTCACACACCACTCCCTAGCAGTGCAGGTACATGGTCTCAGGAACGCAGAGCAGCCGGTGGAGTGGTAAATCACCGCAGGGCTGGGGACTCCCCAGCCAGTGGCTCCTACCCTGAGTCAGGATCAGCTGCTAGCCCTGGCTGGGCTGGAGGCAGGAGAGGGTGGGATTTCCACTTCTTCTGCAACGAGTAGCTGGGGCAGTGTCAGACCCACCCCCAGAAACCTCCCCCAGCTACAGGAAGCTCAGCGTCCTCTCCTGCTCCCTGCCCCCATCTCTCCTCAGCTGCGTGGATGGAAAGGGGTCACTGTATGGGGAGCTGCTCCCTGATCCTCCCAACCCCTATGCATCGGGACCTCCCATACCCAGACACCCCCACAAAGCCTTACCCCATACACCCAGAATCACCCTACCTCTCCATACCTGAACCCCACCCCACTGAACCTTGCCTCCAGACCCCCACCCCTGCACCCAGACTACCCCCCACTGAGCTCCCTGCACTCAAACCCCCACCCTGATGAGACCCATCCCCTGCACCACCCAGAGCCAATACATCCAGACCCCCACACCACTGACCCCCAACAAGCTGCACCCAGCCCCCCCCACCAAGCCCCAGCATCCAGATCCCCCCGCTGAGACCCCTCACATCCAGACCCCTCTGCTGAGGCCCAAGCACTTTCACCTGGAACCCTTGCAGAGTCCCATTGCCCCTACACCTGGACTGCTTCTGTGCATCTACATCCCCCCACACCTAGACCACCCACTGAGCTGCCTGCACCCAGATTGTCCCACACAGAATCCTCTCACCCCACACCTGGATCTCCCATACTGAGCCCCTCCATACTTGGATCCTGCTTGGTTAAGCCTGCCTGTCCCACACCTGGTGCAGGGGGGCAGGGCCACAGGGTGTTTCTGGGGTAGGCCCAGGCCGTGTGCTGTGTCAGGGTCAGGTGCAGCCTCACTACTCAGTCTGTGTTCTGGGGCTGGGGAGGCTGCAGGGTGATCTCCCACCTTTGTACAGCCAGTGGCATGTGCTCCCCACTGCCATGCTAGAGCTTCTGCATTTATTTATTGACAAATAAAGTTTGCAGAATTTTAAAAATTTTGATGCAGAATTTTTAATTTTTTGGCACAGAATACCCTCAAGAGTGACAAGTCCATGGGGCTGGATGAAATGCATTCCAGGGTGCTAAGGGAGTTGGCTGATGTGATGGCCAATGGCTCTGCCATTATCTTTGAAAATTCATGGCGATTGGGGGAGGTCCCGATGATTGGAAAAAGACAAAAATAGTGACCACCTTTAAAAAAGGGAAAAAAGGAGAATCTGGGGAACTAGAGACCGGTCAGCCTCACCTTAGTTCCCAGAAAAATCATGGACCAGGTCCACAAGGAATCCATTTTGAAGCACTTGGAGGAGAGGAAGGTGATCAGGAACAGGAATGGATTGATCAAAGGCAAGTCATGCCTGACCAACCTGATTGCCATCTGTGAGACAACTGGCTCTGTGGATATGGGGAAAGCGGTGGATGTGATATACCTTGACTTAGGCAAAGCTTTTCATATGGTCTCCCACAGTATCATTGCCAGCAAGTTAAAGGAGTATGGATTGGATGAATGGACTATAAGGTGAATAGAATGCTGGCTAGATAGTCGGGCTGAATGGGTAGTGATCAATAGCTCGATGTCTAGTTGGCAGCCAGTATCAAGCGGAGTGCCCCAGGGTTCGGTCCTGGGGGCGGTTTTGTTCAACATATTCATTAATGATCTGGATGGTTGGATGGATTGCACCCTCAGCAAGTTCGTGGATGACACTAAGCTGGGGGGAGAGGTAGATATGCTGTAGGGTAGGGATAGGGTCCAGAGTGACCTAGACAAATTGGAGGATTTGGCAAAAAGAAATCTGATGAGGTTTAACAAGGACAAGTGCAGAATCCTGCACTTAGGATGGAAGAATCCCATGCACTACTACGGGCTGGGGACCAAATGGCTAGGCAGCAGTTCTGCAGAAAAGAACCTGGGAATTACAGTGGACGAGAGGCTAGATATGAGTCAGCAGTGTACCCTTCTTGCCAAGAAGGCTAACGGCATATTGGGCTGCATTAATAGGAGCATTGCCAGAAGATTAAGGGAAGTGATTATGCTCCTCTATTTGGCACCAGTGAGGCCACATCTGGAGTATTGCATGCAGTTTTGGGCCCCCCGCTACAGAAAGGTTGTGGACAAATTGGAGAGAGTCCAGTGGAGGGCAACTAAAATGATTAGGGGGCTGGGGCACATGACTCATGAGGAAAGCTTGAGGGAACTGAGCTTATTTAGTCTGCAGAAGAGAAGAGTGAGGAGGGATTTGATAGCAGCCTTCAACTACCTGAAGGGGGGTTCCATCGAGGATGGAGCTAGGCTGTTCTCAGTGGTGGCAGATGACAGAAGAAGGAGCAATGGTCTCAAGTTGAAGTGGGGGTGATCTAGGTTGGATATTAGGAAACAGTATTTCACTAGGAGTGTGGTGAAGCACTGGAATGGGTTACCTAGGGAGGTGGTGGACTCTCCATCCTTAGAGGTTTTTAAGGCCCGGCTTGACAAAGCCCTGGCTGGGATGATTTAGTTGAGGTTGGTCCTGCTTTGAGCAGGGGGTTGGACTAGATGATCTCCTGAGGTCTCTTAACCCTAATCATCTATGATTCTTCTATGATTCCTTTTCAGTCTTACACTTCTATTATTCTATAATGCCCAGGATCATTTTTGTCCACTTTTTATAAAGGATAACAATAGTGTCAGTGGATCAACCTGGGGAAAAGTCCTTTAATTTACTCTAAAAAGAACTCTGCTAACACAGGACTGCCAATCAATATTGTCTATATAAACTTCTGCTAGGATAAGATCCTCTCCGTAAGCTTTTTTATGGCATAGAATTTTAATGAACCAGCAGACCTCCCTGGTGGTGACTGAGGGCCATTCTGAAAGGGAAAACAGCTGAGGTCCATTGAGACGTACCATAACAAACAACTGATAGACTGATGATAAGGGGATGATAATAAGGGTCAAAAAAAGTCTCTCCAAAAGCATATTGGGAATCAGGGCTCTGAAATTTACCTTAATTTTTTCATAGCCCATTGCCAGCAATTTCCAAAATACAGATTTATTTTTTTCCTGTGGTCATTAATTCAAATTTCTTCCACAGGCCCTTTTTCTTATTCAGCAATATTTTATATTCCTTTCTAAGGATAACTAATTTCTTAATAGAATCAAGGGAACCATTATTTCAAATACTTCTTGCCATAGACTGAAGCAGTTTTTTATAACCAAAGCAATGCAAATGGGGGAGGCACACAGGATGTGGAAAAAGCTAATGTACTCAATGCTTTTTTTGCCTGTCTTCACGCACAAGGCCAGCTCCCAGACTGCTGCACTGGGCAGCACAACATGGGGAGGAGGTGACCAGCCCTCTGTGGAGAAAGAAGTGGTTCAGGACTATTTCGAAAAGCTGGATGAGCACAAGTCCCTGGGGCCGGATGCGCTGCATCTGAGGGTGCTAAAGGAGTTGGCGGATGTGATTGCAGAGCCATTGGCCATTATCTTTGAAAACTCATGGCGATTGGGGGAGGTCCTGGATGACTGAAAAAAGACTAACGTAGTGCCCATCTTTAAAAAAGGGAAGAAGGAGGATGCGGGGAACTACAGGCCAGTCAGCCTCACCTCAGTCTCTGGAAAAATCATGGAGCAGGTCCTCAAGGAATCAATTTTGAAGCACTTGGAGGAGAAGAAAGTGATCAGGAACAGTCAGCATGGATTCACCAAGGGCAAGTCATGCCTGACTAACCTAATGGCCTTCTATGATGAGACAATTGGCTCTGTGGATGAGGGGAAAGCAGTGGACATGTTATTCCTTGACTTTAGCAAAGCTTTTGATACGGTCTCCCACAGTATTCTTGCTAGCAAGTTAAAGAAGTATGGGCTGGATGAATGGACTATAAGGTGGAGAGAAAGCTGGCAACATCATTGGGCTCAATGGGTAGCGATCAATGGCTCCATGTCTAGTTGGCAGCCGGTATCAAGCGGAGTGCCCCAAAGGTCGGTCCTGGGGCCAGTTTTGTTCAATGTCCTCATTAATGATCTGGAAGATGGCGTGGATTGCACTCTCAGAAAGTTTGCAGATGATACTAAACTGGGAGGAGTGGTAGATACGCTGGAGGGTAGGGATAGGATACAGAGGGACCTAGACAAATTAGAGGATTGGGCCAAAAGAAATCTGATGAGGTTCAACAAGGACAAGTGCAGAGTCCTGCACTTAAGATGGAAGAATCCAATGCACTGCTACAGACTAGGGACTGAGTGGCTCGGCAGCAGTTCTGCAGAAAAGGACCTAGCGGTTACAGTGGACGAAAAGATGGATATGAGTCAACAGTGTGCCCTTGTTGCCAAGAAAGCTAATGGCATTTTGAGCTGTATAAGTAAAAGCATTGCCAGCAGATCGAGGGATGTGATCATTCCCCTGTATTCGGCACTGGTGAGGCCTCATCTGGAATACTGTGTCCAGTTTTGGGCCCCACACTACAAGAAGGATGTGGAAATATTGGAAAGAGTCCAGCAGAGGGCAACGAAAATGACTAGGGGGCTGGAGCACATGCCTTCTGAGGAGAGGCTGAGGGAACTGGGATTATTTAGTCTGCAGAAGAGAAGAATGAGGGGGGATTTTTAGTTGCTTTCAACTATCTGAAAGGGGGTTCCAAAGAAGATGGATCTAGACTGTTCTCAGTGATACCAGATGACAGAACAAGGAGTAATGGTCTCAAGTTGCAGTGGGGGAGGTTTAGGTTGGACATTAGGAAAAACTTTTTCACTAGGAGGGTGGTGAAGCACTGAATGGGTTACCTAGGGAGGTGGTGGAATCTCCTTCCTTAGAGGTTTTTACGGTCAGGCTTGACAAAGCCCTGGCTGGGATGATTTAGTTGGGGATTGGTCCTGCTGTGAGCAGGAGATTGGACTAGATGCCCTCCTGAGGTTGCTTCCAACTCTCATATTCTATGATTCTATGAAATCATAACAGGTTTTTATATTTTAGATAAAAATATCCCTTTTTAGTGGTCAGACCACCCTGTAATTTTTTAACAATCTCAATAACATGGCTACCCCTCTGATACTTAACAAATACTTTGTGAGCTTGTGCTGGATTGCTAAAATCCAAAAGTTGTTTAATCAAAACTGGCAAATCACCGGTTGAGAGTTTCTCTGTTTTTATACTTAACTAATGTATTCCGCTTATTTTATCTCATTTACAACTTCTGCAGCAGAAGTGAGATACAAAGTGACTGGAGGGCAGAAATTCATTGCAGGGGTTAATGACGGCTGGTACGTTTAAAAGCAACTAAAATGTTAGAGGAGGGAAAAGACCAATTTAAAATCAGTACTGTAATTATAATCACACTGCCCCCCTCTAGTCAGTGTGAATCTAAAATAACCCTCCAGATCACTGAAGTCTCTGACACTCAATCTCCAGCCAAAATCTATGTAAAATTACAATTTCTAGCCTGAGGATTCTCACTTTGCCCATAGAATACCTAGGGGGAAATGATGGAAACCTGGCACTAACTGAGCTGAAGGAAAATATTAAGTGTCCTTAACCTCAGAACCCAGTTGGTCATTAATCTCCTGAAAGAACAAAGACTGTTGATGCAAATATTTTTGTGAGTAGGTGAATGAGAGAGTCAAGCTCTGCCCATGAAGACTCATAGAAGAGGAGCCTGATAGGGTGAGGGAGGTGGTCCAAGCATGCAGCGCTAAAAGAATAAGTGCTTTGGGGAAAATACTGTTGTCCTGAAAATAGGGGTGACCAGGTGTTAACTTGTTAGTTATGATATTTAATTTAGCAGAAACAAAGGCTAAACCACTTGCTGATCTATCCCTCTTTGAGTGCATAACACCCCCTTCTAAAAAGGATTCAAAGCCTGTGTGACCAGGGGTGCCTCCCACTGGAAATGCCAAGTTCAGGGCAGGCTGCAAAAGTAAGAACAGATACTCCCAAAACTGGTGGGTAACACGGAAGTTAAACTCTCCAATCAGTAACAAACTGTGCTTCTGATCCCCCACACTCTTTATCAAGAAGGAAAAAAAAAAATCACACAGCCTTTATTACGTCCCAATCAGCACCTAGGTCCAGTACAGTGAGAAGTTATTTTAAAACTCTGCTCACTATACAAAAAGTTCTTCTGAACCCCAAAGGGTCAGCCATGTTACCAGGTCAATATAAGTTTGGATCTTACCCAAAATACTATGTTGCCAGCCAATCCTTTAGCATCTAAAACTAAAGGTTTATTATAAAGAAAAAGAAAGAACAAGAATAGAGTTGTTAAATGGTAAAGCAGTCACATACATACAAAGTTTCAAAGTCCATGTATCAGATTAGCAGTGTTGGTGAATTTGCTGTCTTGAAAGTCCCTTTGGAATACATCCACAACTTGGATGAGTCATTCAGTCCTTTGTTCAGAGCTTCAGTTTGTAGCAAAGTTCCTCCAGATCTAAGAATCAAGAATTAAGACAAAATGGAGAAGATGCAGCTGCCTTTTATAGTCTTTTGCCATGCAGCTTTGTTCCAAACACAAGTTTCCCAGAACATGGCATGGAAGCCTTAAACATCTGTTCATATGCATAGCCTGCCTACCTCAGCATGCCTTGTTAAGTTATAAGGTGTAGCCCCTGGTCCTTTCAATGGGTTCATTGTGCAGCTAATGTCCCTTAATGGGCCATCAAGCAGGATCAGTGCTGATGCCAATCTGTCTGGGAGTGTCACCCAGAGACACAACACAAGTTTGGAAATACAGATATAGCCTATATATCTATAACTCACAATACAAAGGTGATACAAACATAAACAAGATTATCATATTTGGTAAATTCTAACATTTTTGCAGATACCTCACACAGCATATCTGGCACAACTCATTGCAATTTTACAATATTGATATTCAAAATATCCCAAAGTGTCCCCCAGATTCCATACAGCATGACAGCTTGTGTAACAAGACAGTCTGCCCTGTAACAAGAGCATCTGGCTTTGTTCTGGAGAGGAGCCCAGCTGGCAGGTGATGGGATTCATCTGACCAAGCTGGACAGCATTTAGTGATTGGGGCTGATTCCTAGCCAGGGGGTATAAAGAAGAGACCCAGCTCTATGAGGAATCCCTAGAACTAGGAGAGGGCTGGGAGTGCACCCTCCTTTGGCTGTAGCACAAGGCTATGACAGGGCAGACTCCCCCTGTACCTTCTGGATCCCACAATCCCAGGCAAGAACAGGACGGAAGGAAGAGCTACTAATTGAACTGGGCATGGGTGATTGCTTGTTCAAGGCTGGTGATTGGGTCCACCAGTCTTCAGCCTGGTAAATAAAAGGACTTAGAAAGCCAAGTTTCCTGGAGGAACACTAAATTAAACTGACACAAATTTCTAAAATTCAAATCCTGGAATGTCCTTTTAAGGCTGTATTCCATTAAACAATTTTTATATGTCTTTACTAGAATCCCAATTAGACCTATATAGTCAGAAAAATTGCCATGAAAAAATGCACTGATTAAGTCTAATTCTCCCAGGATTATGATCTTCAAACCTCTGAGGCTGTTTGGTTAAATCTTAATAGCATGATACAGTCCAATAGGATTAGTTGGGTGACATGCTCATTTATTTTGTTAAAAGGGATATTCTCTTTGGTTGTAAATTCATAAACTCTCTCCTTTTTACCTTTCCTATCAGGTGGCCTCAGGAGCTAACGGTGCATTCATACTCCAGATTTTCTTAACCACGCACCAGTCTTTAAATTTTACCTCCACACTCTAAAGAATCTAAATTAGCAAGTCTTTTTACCTTTATAATTTGGTTTCTGGGCAGAGAATAAAACACTGCTCATTCCAGTAATACATATATGCAGTGTTGCATAGAGTCCTGTGACTCAACCTTCTACCTAGAAACATTTTTTTAAAACCAGGAAAACAGTCCAAAAGTGCTTAGAATTTCCTACTCTTAAATCAGGATTAAACAAGGATGAGATTGATGGGCCTTCTTACTAACCTCAGAATTACAGGAGGGAATAGCAGGAATGTATGGAAATTAGTATCTCTCCAAAAGGTGATGCTAGGCTCAGTATCTATGGGCATAGCACTGTCACCAGAATCATCAAGCTATTTTGGAACAGAGCAGATGCCCAATATTTCAAGGCTGATGCAGACAGAGGAAAGCCAACAGCACTGCTGTTTTTAACATGCTACCTCAAGCAGAGATATTGCATGTCTGTCTTCCTGTGCTATGCCAGCTGCTGTGTAGATATACCCATAGTGTGAACCATATTGCTGAAGAACAACAGCCCTGGGGACAGACTTGCTTAAAGGCACAGGGTTTCCACAGAGAGGGGCCACAGGATGTGCACCATTCTTTCCTAAACCCTAATATCATTGGAGATATTTGAGGTAACCAGTGCCAAGGGCATCCCCAGCCATGGAGACTTTCTCCCCTTGTGCACCCTGCCTTAAGAATTTCTGCAGGAAGGCATGATTGGATCCTGGGTGGAGAGTGTTTAAGTAAAGTCTTGCAAATCAGGGGGTTTTAAGCAGATGTGCAGGGAAGGCTTGAAGTTAAGGATGGCTGAACTTTCAGACATCCATATGCTAGGCTTTAAAGGTAGGTTTTGTTTTCAATACCATTGTGATTACTTTTGGAAATGGCTTAATTGTATTTATCCCTTTAGCTCTACATGAAATAGGTTTATCTGATAACTTCAGAAATCATGACAACTGGCTCTGTTTGGCACCTTTCTCACCCAGGCTATAAACTGAATTGTTATGGAGACTGAGCTGCCTGCTGTATCCCCTGAGGGAATTTAGGTCGATGGACTGAAATTATTCAAGTTAGAATTTGGTTAAAATATCAGAACTAACATTAGTTTTCCTGCTGGGATTTTTGTCTCTGCTACAATACAGTAATATTTCATTAGATGCTCTGGCAATATCTGTCTCTTCAATACAGTGCCTGAGATGTGTACTGAAGCATGGGACAAGTGTCTCAAAAGACCAAAACAAACTGGATAGTCTTAGTGCAACTCACTCGCTAGAGAACCTCATCAAAATTGCCCATTTAAAAACTATCTATATTTAAAAAAGAAATAACTATTTCCTAGTATTCAAAACATTTATATAAATTATTAAATATAATATAAATGAATAATTTAAACTTCATAATGAGATGGTATAATTAAAAACTATAATATTACACTGTCTCCACCTCTTTTCCTTTCTTAGGCCTTTAACAGGGTGGATTTGTCTTAAATTGTATTTAAATTACTTCCCTTCTTGTGAAAAAACATCCATGTTTTACTCTGAATCAAACCCTAATATTGTCACAAGTCACTTGTTCTAATTATTTCACTTCAAAGCAAGCTGGGGGTACTCAGGAGCACGGAAAAGTCTAGGGGTGAAATCCTGGCCCCATTAAAGTATGAATGTTTTGTCACTGATGTCAGCAAAGCCAGTATTTCACCAAAGATGCTCCCATTTGAAAATCAAGCTGTGTGCCTAGTAACCATCAGAGCAAAATGACTCATGGAACAGATTTTTTTTTCAGGAGATATTTCTGAAGAAAAGGAGACACTTAGTCTATGCTATTCACTTCGATACTTTGTCCCCATGGGGTATCAGTGTCTATCACTTCCTATTTGCCCAGCCCCTGAAGGAGAGAGGCTTTTCTCTCTTGTCTCTTCTCCCAACTAGTTCTGCTAGACACTACCTCAGGCTCTCTTCTTGTTCCTATCCCTAGTGGCAGAAGGAGGAGGGAAGCTCCAATAAATCCAGTGAGATAGTTCAGCAGTCTCCATATGGACTGAGATCAATTGGGTAGCAGAGTAGACCCATAAACTAAGACCTTTAAGTAGGGTGACCAGATAGCAACCGTGAAAAAAATGGGACAGGGGATAGGGGGTAATAGATGCCCATATAAGAAAAAGTCCCTAAAAATTGGACTGTCCCTATAAAAACGGGACATCTGGTCACCCTACCTTTAAGGAACCCTAAGGAGTCAAACTGTGAGCCATAGGTTACAGAATCACTAGTCTAAGGGTAACCAAAAGAGGGGAACGTGTCTTTTGCAGTTCTAGAGCTACAGGTCTCCTGATTCAATTAGTTTTGCAGTTGTCTGTCTTTCAGCATCTTCCTACATTAAAAAAAGAATAACTCTACTACTTGATGCATTTAGGCATTGCGCATATAATTCTCATTTTATTATTTTCAAATTAATTCCCTTAAGGATGCTGTGACTAACATTGTGGGATTTCCAGGAAGTGCCTTTGCATCCAATTTGAATCATTTAAAGGCCAAAATGGACCTCTAGATTATCTAGTCTCACCTCCTGTATTTCAGGCCACCAACAGCACCCACAAACAGTATCTAAAATGAGGCCAAAGTATTTCAGCCCCCACGAGACCAGATTAATATGGACCACATCCAGAGAACCAGGAGGTACAGAGGGGCACGTATGTTTGTAGGCATCTTGAAGGCTCTAAGTCTGGAGCAGAAAGAAAGCAGTAGCACAGTTACTGTTCAGTACCTGCTGCTGGAACAGATCCTTGTCTATGTATCGTAGGGTTCTCTGTAACATCCATCACCATAGTACCAACATCCTAGATCTTCCAATCTGCATATTACTATAAAAATAGCACGTTTTAGTCCCTTAATCTTTTCCATCTGGGTTGGGAGCACTGCCTCCATGATGCAACTTGCACTTAACCCATGAAGTGAAAGATCTCACCTAGTACTAAAACCTGGTTCTTCTATGGAATGGACAAAAACAATTTGTTTATAGATTACATTTAGTAAGAAACTATAAACTCTTCAGTGTTGTTCTGCTTAAAACACATTATCTTATTTTAACCAGTTAAATATTAATAAATTCATGTTCTTTATCAGAACAGGCTTCATTTTTGGAAAATAAGTCTGATCATAACCAGAAAATTATAGCTGTTTTTAATGTAATTATCTTGAACCATTTATTAAACTCTATGAAAATATCCTTTGAAGCATCCTAATACAGATATTAATAATTTTTTAGTTATACCTGACACAGTATTGATCCTTATCAGTAATCACCAATCAACCTACTCAGAGCAACATGAACAATTTAAACCCTGCTGGGTTGTTAGAATGAGTTTATGGGTCTGAACTATAAAACTCATGCTATCAAAGGCCTTATTATGCAGTTACTGTGACATTTGCCTTGCCAAAAAAATGTGATCGTGGGTTGGGAAATAAAAAGCATCCTTAACTTATAAAGCATCCCATAACAAGCTCTGTGGCAGAGGCAGTGATTGAAACCAATTACCCATGGGGCAGCATTCAGCTGCTTTAACCATGAAACCCTCCTCTTTCTGCAATTCCCTGCCTCACTCACAATGCACCTTTAAACGTCGTCAACATATGTGGCATGGCCTCACTAACTACACCACCCTGAATCACTCTCACAGCATTGTCCATCTTGTGCTCTGGCTGAGGCAGGGGGACTGTGGGGAAAAATATGATAGAGTTTAATTACATGATCACATGCATATATGCCTAACGGTGTGAATTAAAATTAAACATGCAGAGGCCTTAATTCTTGGCATTTCCTTTGCCATATTCATTTGAATATTTTGCTTTTCAAAACTTAAGAAATCATGAACATTAATGTTTTAAACAACTAAAAAACCCCAAATTTTAACACGCGGAACTGTACTCACTCTTCCATATGGTCATCACCAGGATTAGGACCACTCAATTCAAAGCAAACTTCTATTACTTCAGCTAGTTGTGTAACTCTTCAGCCACTATTCTCTCTCCCCCACCCCCACTTCTAAGCAGTCTCTCTTTGCTGCCGGAGTAACAGCATGGAAGGATCGAGAGCAGAGAATAGCCTGGCTCTTAGTTTCACTTCCTGGCACCACAGCTGTTGGCACCTAATAAGAACTTGCAGGGAATGTCTCTCACCTCTGCACTGCTGGGCTGGAGTGCTCTCAGTGCAGACAAAAATTGGACAAATTTTCCAAGATTCTAACAAAACTTTCTTGAGCATCCGCCAACTGCATCTGGCCAAACTCAGGTGAATTTTCATAGGGATGGCACTGTAGTAAGAAGAGGGCCTGAAACATAAGCCCGTGTATCAGAGGCCTGGCATGAGGCCTGAACTAAAGAACACCTATTCCTAAGTAGTGCTAGACACAAGAATATATGCTCAAACACATTCCAGAAAGGTGGAACCAGAACACCTTGATACCAGCACATTCCCCTGGCTCTGTGGGTGAGGGGAAAGCAGTGGATGTGTTATTCCTCGACTTTGCAAAGCTTTTGATACGGTCTCCCACAGTATTCTTGCCAGCAAGTAAAAGAAGTATGGGCTGGATGAATGGAATATAAGGTGGAGAGAAAGCTGGCTAGATCATCAGGCTCCACGGGTAGTGATCAATGGCTCCATGTCTAGTTGGCAGCAGTATCAAGTGGAGTGCCCCAGGGGTCGGTTCTGGGGTCAGTTTTGTTCAACATTTTCATTAATGATCTGTATGATGGGATAGATTGCACCCTCAGCAAGTTCGTGGATGACAGTAAGCTGGGGGGACAGGTAAATACGCTGGAAGGTAGGGATAGGATAAAGAGGGACCTAGACAAATTAGAGGATTGGGCCAAAAGAAATCTGATGAGGACAAGGACAAGTGCAGAATCCTGCACGTAGGACGGAAGAATCCCATGCACTGCTAGGGACTGAGTAGCTAGGCAACAGTTATGCAGAAAGGAAACCTAGGGGTTACAGTGGATGAGAAGCTGGATATGAGTCAACAGTGTGCCCTTGTTGCCAAGAAGGCTAACAGCATTTTGTGCCGTAGAAGTAGGAGCATTGCCAGCAGATCAAGGGACGTAATCATTCCCCTCTATTCAGCATTGGTGAGGCCTCATCTGGAGTACTGTGTCCAGTTTTGGGCCCCACACTACAAGAAGGATGTGGAAATATTGGAAAGAGTCCAGCAGAGGACAACAAAAATAATTAGGGGGCTGGAGCACATGACTTCTGAGGGGAGGCTGAGGGAACTGGGATTGTTTAGTCTGCAGAAGAGAAGAATGAGAGGGGATTTGATAGCTGCTTTCAACTACCTGAAAGGGGATTCTAAAGAAGATGGATCTAGACTGTTCTCAGTATTACCAGATGACAGAACAAGGAGTAATGGTCTCAAGTTACAGCTGGGGAGGTTTAGGTTGGATATTAGGAAAAACTTTTTCACTAGGATGGTGGTGAAGCACTGGAATGGGTTACCTAGGGAGGTGTGGAATCTCCTTCCTTAGAGGTTTTTAAGGTCAGGCTTGACAAAGCCCTGGGTGGGATGATTTAGTTGGGGATTGGTCCTGCTTTGAGTAGGAGGTTGGACTAGATGACCTCTTGAGGTCCCTTCCAACCCTGATATTCTATGATTCTATTATTCTATAACAGGAACACACTGACCCATCCTTAAGGATAAGGTCAGGATGACAGCATGTTGGATAGAGATGTTTAGTTCAAACCAACAGGTACATAGCAATGGGTCGCATCCTAATACGTTAGGGGGTAGCACCCTGATACGTCAGGAGTGATACGTAAGTTGTTTTTTTTTTTTGGTGTATAAAGATGTATCTCAGAGGGAGTATCTTTGGTCAGTCTAGGGGGCAGTGGAAAATCCCGACACTGACTGAGCTGTGTCCATTGTCACGGGCATATATGTGCTAGAGTAACTGTAGACATTGATCCAGTAAGCTAGGATCATGCTTCACCAGCAGTAAACCTGGCTGGGTGCCTTCGTATCTGAATGGATCTTGTGGTCATTGGGTGGTTCGCTCAAGGTCTACTGTGCCAGCTTTCTGCGCAGAGCTGGGGTAGCCCACAGCAAGAACACACACACACAGCCGAACATCTGATGACAGGCATAAGGTCCTTTTTATACAAGGTCGATGTCCCTGTCAAATTTTCAGTCCCTGCTCCAAAGCATGGAGACATAAGAACAAATTAAATGACTGTAGGAATTTTTTTAACATGGAAAAAACAATTTTTTCTCCCTAATCTTCTTTGAAGTGAATGAACTATTCAGCTGAAAGTTTCAAAGAACAATTGAGCCTGAGGCAGTTGCCTATCATGGCATATTTCAGATTGAACAGTCTAGCAAAGTTATGAAAACAGGGTCTCTAGTCTATTTACCTAAAAAGTGCCTCACTTTTTATACTACTATTTATACCGATGCTAGGGAGGCATGTCGTGTATATATTCTACACTCTGCAGTAAGGAGCGAGCATTGTAGACATACCCTTAGGAGGGAGGAACAAATGGTCTACCACCCATGGGGATCAGTGGCTATCATAGAAAATCTAATATAACTCTTAGAGCTGCTATAAATGTAAGTCCTAGGGCTGAATTTACTGATTGCTAAGAAGGCACAAAGAAGCTGAAGTCGATAGACACACAAACACTTAAGTCAGTGGTATAGCTGAGGAGACTCAAAGAGCTTGGCTTGTTTAGCCTAACCAAAAGAAGGCTGAGGGGAAATATGATTGCTATCAATAAATACATCAGAAGAATAAAGACCAGGGAGGGAGAGGAGTTATTTTAGTTAAGGGCCAATCTGAACACAAGAACAAATGGATGTAAACTGGCCATCAACAAGTTTTGGCTCAAAATTAGGTGAAGGTTTCTAAACATCAGAGGAGTGAAGTTTTGGAACAGCCTTCCAAGGGAAGCAGTGGGGGCAAAATAACCTAACTGGCTTCAAGACTGAGCTTGATAAGTTTATGGAGGGGATGGTATGATGAGACTGCATATGATGGCACGTGGCCCATTGGTGACAGCCAGTAGCCAAAATCCCCAACCGCTGGAAACAGGATACTAGATGGAAAGGGCTCATAGCTTCTACAGAGAATTCTTTCCCAGGTGTCTGGCTGGTGGGTCTTGACCACATGCTCAGGGTCTCACTGATCACCATATTTGGGGTTGGGAAGGAATTTTCCACCGGATCAGATTGGCAGAGACCCTGGGGGGGGGTTTCACCTTCCTCTACAGCATGGAACATAGGTCACTTGCAGGTTTAAACTAACGTAAATGGTGACTTTTCTGTAACCTGAAGGCTTTAAACAATGATTTGAGGACTTCAGTAACTCAGCCAGAGGTTAAGGGTCTGGTTCGGGAGTGGGTGGGTGAGGTTCTGTGCAGGAGGTCAAATTAGATAATCACAATGGTCCCTTCTGAACTTAGAGTCTATGAGCTGGTCACCATTGTGTTCTATATTTCACAAAGTCCAAAGGTCATAGTGCAAACAAACAGATTACAAAATGAATTTCTAATATCTGTTTTTTCCTACCCCTTGCTGCTACTGGTATAGCTGGGCCAGTGCAAGCTTACCATGTACTACCAAAACTTCCTTTTCACGTTAGTAAGCACAACTTTAGTTTCATTTACTCTTGCAATTTCGATCAGAACTCCTACAATAATTGGTATATTTCTCAAATCCCCAGCTCTTGGAGCAGGGCTGGGCAAACTACGGGCCGGGGGCCGCATCTGGCCCTTCAGATGTTTTCATTCTGCCCTCAAGCTCCTGCCGGGGAGCGGGGTCGGGGGCTTGCTCAGCGTGGCTCCCAGAAGCAGTGGCACGTCCCCCCTCCGGCTCCTACGTGTAGGGGCTGCCAAGGGTTCCGCTTGCTGCCCTCACCCCAAGCACCTCCCTTGCAGCTCCCATTGGCCAGCCAATGGAATGGGGCCAATGGGAGCTGCAGGAGCCGCACCTGCGGATGGGGCAGTGCGCAGAGCTGCCTGGCTGTGCCTCCGCGTAGGAGCCAGACGGGGGACATGCTGCTTCTGGGAGCTGCTTGAGGTAAGCGCTGCCCGGAGCCTGCACCCCGACCCCCTCTTGCGCCCCAACCCCTTGCCCCAGCCCTGATCCCCCTCCCACCCTCTGAACCCCTCAGTCCAACCCTCCTGCACCCCAGAGCCCACAGCCCCGCCAGAGCCCCCACCCCCTCCTGCACCCCAATCCCCCAATGTAATGAGCATTCATGGCCCACCATACAATTTCCATACCCAGATGTGGCCCTTGGGCCAAAAAGTTTGCCCACCCCTGTTTTGGAGAAATGTGAATACAAGAGTATTTACTTTCATTTCAGAGAAGTACATTTTATCTAGACCTTGTGATTGTGGAGTAAAGCTTGAAAATATAACTCAAATGTACCCTTACAGGTTTAGAAATTAAAATTCCCGCAAGCCTCATGATTTTTATGCCATTCTCAAAATTTTGGGGTGGCTGACTCATGACTTCTTAATGTTCGGTGTTGGCTATACAGCAATCTCTACCAGTGCAGTCACTTCTTACACCTGTGCAACACATTTACAAAGGACTTTGCACTGATAAGAGAACCTTCACTGTAGGCAAGCCCTAAACTTTATATATTATACAGAGAGAGAGAGAGAGAGAGAGAGATACTGCATTTATTTAAGGATCCTAAAGAGGTAAGGTTGATGCAGGGCTGGCTCCAGGGTTTTGGCCGCCCCAAGCTGCCAAAAAAAAAAAAAAAGCCACGATCCGCGGCGGCAATTCGGCGGAAGGTCCTTCTCTCCGAGCGGGAGTGAGGGACCATCCGCCGAATTGCTGCCGAATCGCTGGACCTGCCGCCCCTCTCCGGACTGGCCGCCCCAAGCACCTGCTTGACAAGCTGGTGCCTGGAGCAGGCCCTGGGTTGATGCTGTGAAACCGATCAGGTTTAGAAAGGAATTTAGAGTTAAGTAAGCAGGGAAAGACAGCAGAGTAGAGGATGGAGGAAAAAAAGATGATCTTAAAGGAAAGTGACAGCCTCCCACTGCCTTCTTGAATACTGCACATCTAGTTGTAGGATGAACTACTGTAAAGGCTGATGGAATAACATGAGGTTGGCTAGAAGTTTGAACCTGATGAATGAAATATACTACGCTGGTAGTGGCAGTGCTTGTATGTCATCAAGTATGTTTATGGCAATAAAGTGGCATTTCATTGTATTTGATAACTATACAACAAATATGATGTGCTAACTCAGTGCACTATTTTCTTGGTAAATAATACATTTGTTTAGAATTGTTTATAAGTTTATAGAGGATTCCTATAGGGTTTGTAATATGTAGCTGCAATACCTCAGGCTTTGATCTCATTAGATCACAGATGCTAAGAAGTGTCAGGCCTTGTCAGTATTTGACTAGGAGACCAATAATAGGGGAAAAAACTAACTACTGAAAGAAACGGTGTTGATTCTGTAATGGATTAAATAACAGAAGTTAAAGTGCTTCGGAGTCTTTAACTGAAACAATTTATATACTGAGAGCTAGTTTTATTCTGAATCTTATTCTTTTGTAATATAGGAACTTGTGAGTAAATTTCTTCCAAAGACAGTGACATACCTACACAAATACAAAGAACTTCTGATGCCACAATGCTGAACTAAGGATCTTCTCCTTATGATCTTTTTCCCCCTTTCCCTCCTTCACTGATGGTCCTGAGATAGTCAAAAGAATAGGGAATATTAAACAGGTTTTTGTTTGTTTTTCCCCCTAAATTCCTCCAGTAACATTAAAGGGGGATCTGGTAAAAATGGATTAATTTTATGTTAATAAAAATGTGCAATGCAAATCCTTCATGAGAGAACAATATGCTCCCCTGTGCATGTTGAATGGGCCAAATTTTGTTCTCATGGGGGTTTCACGAGTAGCTAAATATTAGTTTGACACAGTGTGAGATGCACAAGAGAAGAACCTGACCTATAATAAGTTTATGGAGGGGATGGTATGATGAGACTGCATATGATGGCATGTGGCCCATTGGTGACAGCCAGTAGCCAAAATCCCCAACCGCTGGAAACAGGACACTAGAAAATCCATAACTAGATGTTTTTGTTATTTTTAGCAGGTATGAGGATGCCAAATAAAACTAGCTACATGCTGCCTTCAAATTTTCTAGCCTGTGGGTCAGACATTCTAACTGCAATTTGATATCAATTAATTCAACCCTGAAGGTACCATCCCTGTAAAAGTGGCATTTTTAAGTATGGTGCTAGGGAAATGAACTGACTTTTAAGTTCAATAGAGTTAAACTAGCAGCTAATGAGAGAAGAATCTGGCTCGCTTTCCTTCCCGCCTCCCCGCCTCCAAGCCCCTCATCTTTGTAACCATGCTTGCCCCCGAATGATGGATTCAGTTTGCATGCCTCATCTCTTGTATAAACCCACCAATGGAATCCAAGATTGGGGGGTGGTGTGACTAAAGCTTTCAGTGGAATCTAGATCAAGGTTTGCAATGACAACACATGCACTAGCAGAAGTCACTTATTGAAGAGAGTGCACTTTCTGTCTAGTGCTAACAAGATATCATTGACAAGGAGTAAATCTAAAAGCTCCCTTTGCTCCCTAATGGGTTTACCCTGCAGGCATGGACTTTGTCTTGTTATTTAGTTACATTTTTTTTCCACCTTTCAAAGCACTCAGCAGTCTATAAATTAGAAATAGCGGCAGCAACTGTGACCACTCTGTCAAAACCTTGCACTAATGAGCTTGGGAAGTAAAAGGTGTTTCTGAAACAAATCTATTTGCTATGTTTCTTAGCCAAGATTTTTGAGTTGTGATAAATATGAGGAAACCTTACATGAGATGACTGAAAGGCTTTCGCTTCTTTCGGTGACTTCCTTGGTACTGTTGCAATTTCTCAAAAGCCATTCTCAATACCTTTTGAATTACCTCGTGGTTTGGGTTTTAGTAATTCCAGGCTTTTCATGAAATACTCACATGTGCATTAGTTCTTTTCTCCAAGCCTCTTTTCATCCAAAGATGAACTGTATTGTAGAAAACTAAAATAAGGGGGAAAATAGATTGCATACACATGAAGAGAATATCCAACCTTTTAATTTGTACAGGACCAGCATTATTACACTAACTTACTAATACTGGGCTCTATTTACTAGAAATAAAGTGTAGTCTGCAGCCTTCCAGAACTTGCAACTACAGACTAATACTGATTCAGGAATTAAAAAAAAAACAAAAACCACAATTATTTTTGGCTGAAGAATATTAGCATCAGTTTTCCGCATGGCCTCCCATTTCCATCAGCATAGACTTTCTGGATCTGATTACAAATGATCACTTCTACAGCTCTCCAAAAGGTTCCTGTTCAGCATGTTTTATGGAGTCCATCAAAAGTGTGCTCTCCCTGGCGGAATGGAAGACACTGTTTGTTTAGTAAGACACAGACAGCCTTAAAAGCCCATCTGAATTAAAAATAGATTAAGGATATGGGGTCTTGATTCAGAGGGAATGGCTTTGTCTTGTTTGCCTGGCTTCCTCAACAAAGGATGTTGCTTCAATATCCTTGCTCTGAGCTGGATTAAATCCCTCCTGAAATATGCCTTCCTGTAGCTAATGGTCACAACTTCAAATGTTGGATTAATCTAATGTAGAGATACCAAAGGTGAAGATGTGAGTGGTGGGTTGAAAGGAGCTGGAGTTCTCTTTTGGGATGCTGATTCTACAGAACCTTGCACTGTAACTTACATCACAACAAAGAGGCAGTAAAACACTATTGGAGCAGAATGGTAGTGACTGCACCCACTTTGCATAGATGTAAATGACACAAGGTGCCAGACACTGGAAAACAGGGGCATTGTTTGTTAACAACTGGGGCTTTGCTGAGGGCAGATGTACATTTTTTAATTCACTTCTCCTTGGAAAAAACTTGTTCATTTTCCACTGCAAACTTATTCCTCCCTTGTTCTCAGTCAGAAATTTGTGGGAATAATACTCAAATTTCCTCATGAAGTAGGTGGGTTTTACAGATAGAAACAATAGAGATGGGCAGATTTATCATCTAGTAGACCATGCAGCTATTCATCAATAAAGCTAGAATTCAAACTGGGGACTACCTGACTTTCAGGCTCTATACTCATTCCTCCAAACCACACAACCTCTCGGGTATGCAACAATCCTTGGTATTTTTTAAAATGAAGATTTATTTTGAGAAGATTCTAGAATGATGGCCTTGAAGAATAAAATCCTATTTTTATCCTCATAACAGGTCCAGTATATACAACAGCAATTAAAATGCCCTTTGAGTTATTGTTGACTTGGGCTGGAATTGAACTGGCAAAAAGCTGCGTGGCCTTGGTGACGTCTCAAGGTTCCTTCCAGACCTACATTCTGATTCTATGGCTAAGCCTTAATTCATGACATCAATTTGTCCTCTCAATATTACATTCTTTCCCCGTCAATGAAACAGGAAGTAGCTCTATATTGCATGGTCTGATTTCCTTTTCCCTTTGCCACATGCTGACATAAACATTCCAAGTGATTCCTTCCTAACTATCCTCAAAGGCTAGGTACCCCATTTACCATTCTGTCTTTTTTTCTGAGCTTGCAGAATTTTATCATATTCTTCTAATTCAGAAGCTATTCTAGCTCAGTGTATCTTTCTCAAAATATGAGAATAGTATTTACATGACCCAGCTTCAGGAAACTGGAGCAGCACATGGATAACTTCCAAATATGTCTACAGAGATGACAGTCAAACCCATGGACCATAAAGTCTGATGCATGCCTCAAGCTAATAGATAATACTATGACTGGACCTTCTGGATCTGATTTATTTATTATCAAAGTTGGTGTTTTAATAGTGTGGTTACACATTTCCCTATAGAAATGTAGAAAAGCTGAATAGCCTGTTATTCTGCATCTGGGTTCTTGTCTTGGTGAAAGTCTATAGCTAGTCTCTTTTCCAATAGGAAACTACCTCCATCTGAATTTCGTAAACCTCTAATATTCCAAGTTATTCACTGCACTACATGTTACAGGTCGTTGAGTTTGTATTCCTTCATTCATTGTTTTGCTCCATTCATGCAGTTGGCAAAACCATCCAGGGTAGCTGCTGGAGAGAAGATTATTGCTATGTACAAAAAATTCCAGACAGATTCAAAAATGTCTTCAGTTATTTGCCAGCAACACCCAAATTTTGCAGCAGAACTCTGTCCCCTGGCTGTAGCTCCTGCGAACGCACTCTTGCATCATACCAGTATTTGTTACTATCTGAATTCTTGTGGGCAGCAGCTGTAGCCAAGAGATAGGCATCCTGCAGTTTTTCTCTTAGTAAGGAAACATATTGCAGATGTGTCTCATAGCTTTCTCCATCCTTTGATACCTCAAAGCACAGGTCTATGGATAATCTTTGCTCATGCCCAAACATCAAGAGATATGGGGTGACTCCTGTAGCATCATTCTTAGTGGCATTGTAGGCATGCTCCAAAAACGCAACATGCTGGCTCCAGGTTGCTTTCTGCTCTGGACGTAAAGTCCTCAGCATATCCAACAGAGTCCAATTAAATTGCTCTGGCTGAGTGTCACCTTGTGGGTGGTAAGGTGTTGTTCTGGACTTAATTCCTGCCATCCTTAGCACCTCCTTCAGGAGGTGACTCTCAAAGTCCCATCCCTGGTCAGAGTGTATCTGAGTTGGGAATCCATACACTGAAAAATATTTCTCCCACAGCACTCAAGCAACGGTGGTGGCCCTCTGGTCATGTGTGAAATATGCCCGTACATCCTGTGTAAAATGGTCAGTCACTACTAAAATGTTCCAAACATTCCTCCTGTCCACTTCTAAAGACAAGAAATCAATGCATACCAGCTACAAAGGTTTGCTGCTGGTGATATTCTTCAGCTATGTTGCTGTAGTGGGAGTTTCTGCAACACAACCATGAAGACTCTCGTGAGCCTCTGACTCTTGATAACTTCCATTGCAAATATCTCTCACTCCATCCATAGGAATCACTGCAATTTCCAATGCCTGTGGACGCCGTGACAAGGCATCCGCATCTACATTGCTTCTTCCTGATCGGTACTGAATGCTGAGCTTGTAGCTAGCCAAGGCGGCCACCCATCTCTGCCCTGTAGCATCCAGCTTAGCACTTGTCAACACGTAGGTCAGCAGATTATTGTCTGTCCACACCTGAAACCTAGCACCATACAAATAGTCACAAAACTTCTCAGTTTCATTTCAAGGCCAAGAACTCCAGCTTGTGGATAGGGTAGCGAGTTTCATTATTAGACAGCCCTCGGCTGGCAAAGGCCACAGGTTTACATTTGCTTTCAACTTCCTGGTATAGGACTGCTCCTAAACCCTCCAAACTGGCATCTGTATGTAGGATAAATGGCTTGCTTGGGTAAGCAAAGATTAGGACTGGAGCATGAGTTAGGCAGTTAATGATGTCTCAAAAAGCCCTTTCACATCTTTCATCCCATCATGGTCCAAAGGACTCTAAGGGGCCATATTGTCTCTGTTCAGGAGGCCTGGGGGGTCTCCCCTTACTCTTGGTCTTAGACTTGTTCTTGCTGGATGGGAATTGTCCGAGGCTGCAGGCCCTGAGTTAGGGCTGCTGAGTCAGGGCCCAACAAACCTGACATATTAGCCATTATACAAACAGTGATTTCCTCAAAATATAAACACAATTGTTTTCCTAACTTAGTGAATCACTCAAGATGTGCTTGTGAGGGGTACTGACCCAGTATCCTGGACGAACCCCCCAAAATGTAACCCTTCTGCCAGGTGGAGCAAGCAGCAACCAAGGCTGGGTTCAATATCTATGGGTTTCTTTCCATTGATACAACACAGAACTGGCTTCAGCCCTCACCCAGTAACCTGGGAAATTTACACCCCACCACTGGGCACCTCTGAAAGGCAATACTTCCCCACTCACAAGCACAGAGTCTTAGTGGAAAAAATAAACTTTTAATTAAACAAGGGAAGTAACTCAGCATTAATTTTGGAAAACACTGCAAACAGGGTTCACAAACATAAACCATGATCAAAAGACCCACCCTCAAGTAGGTTGGGCAGTGTCCTTTTCCCCTCAGGTTCTTAAGTCCAGCAACCCAAAAGTCCCTTTCATGTGCCCAACCTTCTCTGCACCCCACTCACAGTAGCTGTCCTTGGTCAGTGCAAAGCCTGAGTTCAGAGGTGCATCTGAAGAGTTTACCTTCCCCCCTGGGTGGGGTAAAGAGGTACCTTACTCTCTGCACTGCTTGGGCACTCACTCACCACCCCCTCTGCCAGCCACCCTGCTGGCTGCTCACCGGCCGCCTGCTCACTGCTCTCGCCGCACCTCTCCACCAGCTGCAGAAACACTCCCCATCTCAAGTCATTTCAGCTCTGACTGGGCATTTAACAATTGGGCATTTAACAAGAAGAAGCTCCTAATGAAGCCTATTTAGCTCTATTCTTTGAACAGTGGGGAGGAACAGGTTAAACCAATCTAGGGAGAACCCTTGAGGGCGTGCAGCCTCCTAACTGCCCCTCTTATGTTCACAGAGCTCTGACATTTGAGCCCCTATTAATTAGGTTCTTTCAACTGAGGATGAAACAATGTCCCCTCATTTGGGACAGGTTAAGCACAATCCTGCTTTCCTGTATTCCTATAATAATTACAACATTGGTAACCATATTTCGCTACCCCTGCATTCGGTACTAAGGTCATTTGTACCCAACACCAGGCAAAGTTGATCTTTTGACACAGCTGTGTCTGATGAATATGTAAACAGAGCAGGAACACACTGTATTTACATAAACACACCCATAGTCGCTTCCCCTCCCAGCTAGCTGTCAGGGAAGCATTCATTCAGACCCTGCTTACATCCACTTGTAATGCCAACAGACCCTAGTTGTCGGTGGGTAGGATTGAACCTGGGACCCCCAGAGCTTAGTGCATGAGCTTCTACCGCATGAGCTAAAAGCCAACTGCCTGTTAGCTAAAGCTGTAAAGCAGACTCATAATCTCTCTCGCTCTAAGTGGTCTTGGTGTCACTAGATGGGACAGTACACCACACCGAGGAGGTGTGTGGGTTACAATTATATTTACTATCTTATTATCTGTCTCTTTCCTAATGGTTTATTATATTCTGTTAGCTTTGTTGACTGCCGCTGCACATTGAGCAGTTGTTTACAGAGAACTATCCACAATGACTCCAAAATCTTTCTTGGGTTGTAGCAGGTAACTTAAATATCATCATTTTGTATGTGTAGTTGGTATCTTATGTTTTCCATTATGCATTTCATTGTTGATAAATGCAAAGTAGTTCATCAGCCATTTTGTTACCCAGTCATCCAGTCCTGTGAGATCCCTTTGTAACTCTTCAATCTGCTTTGGACTTAACTCCCTTGAGTAACTTTATATTATGTATAAACTTTACCGCCTTATTGTTTACCCCTTTTTCTAGATCCCTGAGAGACACCACTATTTAGATCTCTCCATTCTAAAAACTGACCATTTATTCTTACCCTTTGTTTCCTGCCTCTTAACTGGGACATTTCCTGGTTAGCCATTGATGTCTCATGACCCAGAGAAATGTATTTAAATTGTAAAAAGTTTTGGTGGAACAATTATTCCATTGGATCAATTATTCCACATCCGGTAGTGTAGCAACACTAATACACTTCAAAAAAATTCCTTAGTATAAGGATGATATAAACAGCGAGGGTAGATTTAGTGATAGACTATTGCAAAAGGAGACTATACCATTGCAAATGGCAATGAATTTTTCATAGAGATTAACACAATAGATGTTCCAACGCAGTTACTGTAGATAATCATAGAACCATAGCATTAGAACGGATCCTTCAATATATGAAGTTTTCTCTTGAGTGAATCATACTTTAAAATAGATTCCCCCTGAAGGAAGGTATTGTCCCTTTATATCTGGGACAGCTTTCCTAGGAAGAGAAGCTCTTTACTGCCTGGTTCTGAGGCTGGTGCTAGTAGGGGTATAGGGATGTTATAGACGGGAAGCTCCATACAGAGAGGCTATTGCTTATAGGCTGGAGGTTTTCTTTTTGCTTATATGATGGGCTGCCCATTTAGGTGGCTGTTTTTAATATAGGTCTGATAATTTCCTTCACAGTTTTAACACTGATATTCCTTGATATGGTATCATTTAAAGCACCGTGTAATTCATAAAAAAGAATGAACCACTTACTTGTTCCGAAGGGAAATACTAGGAAGGACCAGTGTTGTGGAGTAGAATATGTCTGAGTCAAATTATAAACGGTCTTGTTCTATGTGTAGAAATGTTGGACACTGACGGCACAAGCCCGAACATGTTCAAGGACAACCTACGTACTGCATTTCAGACAGTCACCCTGCCCAGGGAAAGATGTTTGACAATTTGTTGAAGGACTAACAATAAGAGCAATCAAGATGGCAATCTATGGCTAGTGGCTTTGATTGTGTCTCAGCTACTGGCCCACATGTCTGTAACGATGAGTTTTCTACACGGGTCCTGCTGAAGGATAGGGCAAGCATGACTGGGGGGCCTGTAACTTCTCAGTCTGAACACATGGCTCATATGGGGGCCTTATTTAAGAGCAAGGCTCTGCTCTGGGCTGAGGGCTGACCATGTCCACGCATAGAAAGGACTTTAAAGAGAGGTGGTGTATTCATTTCAGTGAAATAATTGGGGCCAGAAACTGAAAGATGTCAACATGACCCTTCACTGTACAAAACTAAACAGTTAAACAAGGTCCTTGAGTTAAATCAGCAGGACTTCCTGCTTCATTTAATTCAGTCTTGTCTCTTTTTTGTACCTTTTCCCATCAACATTTGTTATAGGTGATTGGAACATTTTATAAATTGCTATCCACTTCTCACAGCTGAGCTCACAAAACGTAAATTTGTAGGCCCAATTATTACAACAGAGAATAGGAGGGACTCTGCCCCACCTGAAACACTGGCAAATGTTGACTCACAGAATGGGATCAGGCTAGAGGAGGGATCTTCTCAGGAGTTTTGTTTTCAAAGATCTGTAACTCAAGTCAAGCTGTGTATGTTTGTGTTTTGTTCGCTGGAAGTTTTGAAGAAAAATTGGGTTGAACTAAAATGATTTTGGGCGGGTATATTTTGGCAAATCAGTCAGATTTGACTTCAGGGCATTTTAAACCTTTTTAATAACAGAAAAGGAAGCAATGGGCTAGAGTCACAAAACCGGTATGACATACACCCTAGAGACCAGCAGTTAGGATATTCACCTCAGAGGATGAGACCTGGGTTTGACTTCCCCCTCCAGAACAAGGATTGAAACTTGGTTATGCCACATCTCAGTAAGTGTCCTAATCACCAGACTATTGGCTATTCTGAGGTAGATCCCTCTTTGAATAAAATACTTGAATACTCATTGGGCAAGAAAGAATAACTCTATAGCCTGGGCACCCACCAAAGATGGAGGATACCCCTGTTTAAATCTCTGCTTCAATGAATCTTTGTGAGTCTAGCCTGAAAAATTGAAATGAGCTCTTCTGACATTTCATCCAGTTACCTCTATACTGGGCCCAATAACCAGAAAGGCATCCAGTTTTGAAGACGTCCAGAGATGAAGGATCCATTGCTTCTCTTGGTGGTTTATTCCAATGGTTAATTATCTTGACTGTTATAAGAGCTCCACCCTATTTCTAAAGATGAGTGAAGTGGAAAGTGTATAGAACATATTGTGGAATAAGTATGATATATGGGTTCATGCAGCTAATGTAATGAGAAGATATATCTAATCCTCTGTAAAAACATAATGATCAGGTAGTATTTTGTACTACATGGGCAATACAAACAAATTATAAATACCATAGTTAGGCATTCATCACTCCCTAGTTTTCTTGAGGGGGCGGGAGTGGGGAGGAAGGAAGTCTAGCTATATAGATTTTTAAATATGTATTATGTGAACTAACTTAAAATGGTAATTAAAAGCTGTATTTTATAGACCAGACACTATGACCCTGTAGCTACAAACTCTTATGCACATGAGTAACTTTATACCTACGAGTTGTCTTGAACTATGCATTTGAAGGAAAAAGCCCTGTTTGCTTAGTAATCCAGCTTGAACCTTTATCCAAAATTCACATGAATTAAGACCCCTTCATAAGGTACCAGTTCTGTGAACTTTTAAAATTGATCATGCTTCCCTAGATATCACAGTGTAAATCCTCAAGTCCTTACTTCAATGGGGATTTTGTCTGAGAAAGGAATGTATAAGAAATTGAATAACAATTTGAGTGATTGGCCCAAAGTCTCTAGAGGAGCATAAAAAGTTCATGGAAGTTAAACTGAGGTTGGGCAGGTGGGGCATGGGAGAGGCTAGACTAATTATGAATGAAGGCTCAGGATGGTTTTAAAGTTAGGCAAAGATAATAATAAAAAGCATTTTGTAACACTTTGTTCAAAGCCTGGTACAGACACTAATCTTCTTACCCTCAAAATACCTCTGTGAGGGGGATGGGGAAATGGAGATAGAAAGGTGAAGTGATTTAGTCACGGCCATCCAGTTGTAGCAGAGTCAGATAGAATTTGGGATTGCCCGACTCACCTCCACGCCCATGCTCAAGTCTCCAAGCTACACTGCTTTATCATAGCTCTAAATAGTTATGTATAGATTTGTGCCAGTATCTACAATCAATAGCAACATAGGCCCCAATCAGCAAAGGCTTATGCATGTGCTTAATTTTTTGCAGTGTGAGGAGTCCCATTAAAGTCAATGGAGCCTTGTAGGTTCAGGACTATAATGAAAGGATTTTTAAAAATATCCAAAATTATTTACTCACCCCAAGAGGATTCTAAAAATAGAAGGGAGAACTAATGATCAACTTCTTATTTATGAACTGATTGAATTACCTGCAAAACATTA
The DNA here is from genome assembly GCF_013100865.1 of Trachemys scripta elegans. Taxonomy (NCBI): domain Eukaryota; kingdom Metazoa; phylum Chordata; order Testudines; family Emydidae; genus Trachemys; species Trachemys scripta. Next base: position 176,729,171 of record NC_048300.1, read on the forward strand.
CTATGTCATTATGCTTTACAGAAGCTGAATTATCTCCTCATTACATGAGTTGAAGGGATCTGTACATAACACTTATCCAACAAGCTATTTTATAGTCTTTCCACTTTCATAATCTTTCCTCGGCTCTTATTGCTTTCCGCTTGTTATTTAAACTGCCAGGAAAGAAAATAATTTATTTCATTTTAATACATTTTACAGTTTTTTTTATTGACCTCAATGGACTTTTGCCTGACTAAGTGTAAGACGGTTTGATTTAGATTATTGATCATCAGACGTCAGATAGTTCAGCTCAACTGGTTGTATTCGTCAAAGGCAAATCAGCACACTACAGAAAGGCAAAAGTTAATACATTACCCCTCCAGAGAGCAGACTTGCAGCTTAATCTATTCCAAAGTCATAGGCCAAATTTGATTTATTTTATATCTCATCTATTTACATCAAATAGAAAATAAACCAATTATTATAGATAATTTTTCTCTTCTCTTTCTCTGTACCTTCTGTTTTCAGGGTACACAGGCATTTACCTCAATTATTTCTAGCACTTGCACCATTTTTATCTAGCATTTTATCTAGTTAAAGGCACCTGTACCAATTATCCCAGAAGGTAACCAACACTGATAGTTGGCATCATTTCTGAAAGGTTCTGCATACTAAAGAGGTGTTACATATAATTCATCATAAGCTTAGCATGAGTGCAAAGCATGCTGGTAGTTTGGTTCATAGTTAGCATAAGTGCTGAGAATACCAAGCCTTCTAGAAGTCTGCTATCAGTCTCTATCCCTCTTGTCACACTGACTTAACATCAGCATGGCATCTTTGAAAAATGCATATATGGAGCTGTTGTTAAAGCATTTAAATGAGGTGTGGGGCATTTTTTCACCAAACTGTGTAAGTGACAGAACAAAATCAACACAAGCAAAATCAATACTACTTGTAAAACAATTAAAGCCTTAAAAATAACCTCTCTCCATGCTGTCAAGTTGTCCTGCAGTGGCTGAAGACCATGAGCAGCACTTCAGGGCAAATTGGTAAGAGGCAGGGCACACCATTAAGAGGCAGGGCACAAACACCAAATTGGTTGTGAGCTCTATACTTCAATTTCAGCACCTAATTATCAAGTGTAAATTCCTCAGGCACTTAAGAGCCATAACATGGATTCACAGACAGTGCTCTTGGGTACTCTATTCTATCTTGCCATCCACATGAGCTTACCTTTATGATAGATGGTACCTTACACCAAGAATCACAACAATATTCACATTACTCCCAGTCCCACAGGATCAGTAACTTACCCCAGGTCAATCACACCTTAGCTCTCACACCAAAGACAACACTTACAGCCAATCCCATTATGACCTATCTATTAACTAAGAAAAGGAAATCAGACTTATTTACAAGGTTAAAGCAGGTAAACATTGTGGCATTGCACTCTATAGGATTTTATGAAAATATGCTAATGAGTTTAAATATAATGTAACTTGAATATGCTTCATGCAAAAGGTCTCTTGTAAGGTATCATTACAAAGCTTATAATCTACTGAGTGTGGTCATCCTATTTGTATAAATGTACCACCCTTGTATATTAAACTAGAAATATGAACTATAACTCTGAGGGTCTATTGTAATTATGCAAAGTGTGGGCCATTAATAGTGGTTTGGAATCTTGATGACTCCCATTAACCAGGACAATTGTCTGCAGATGGCTCTGTTTTACTTGTAAGTCTCCCTGTATACGTGTGTGCTGGCAAGTGGGTAATGAAATCTTACAGTGACATGTGATCATGTCACCTGAACTGGAATCCATCTTTAATCTGGTGCTTTTCCATTGAAAAGGAGGGGGAGGGAACCCAGAGAGGGACAAAGGATTCCTGCCTTAGGCAAAAGATATAAATGGGTGGAACAGAACAAAGGGGGGAGCTACCATGAGGAATACCCTAGCTATCACCTGAGCTGGAACAAGGCCTGTACCGGGGAAAGGACTGTGCCCAGACTAGGAAGGTGTCCAGTCTGTAAAAGACTTATTGAAACATCTCTCAGGGTGAGATTTTATCTGTACTCAGTTGTATTACTGTATTAGGCTTAGGTTTGCATGATTTATTTTATTTTACTTGGTAATTCACTTTGTTCTGTCTGTTACTACTTGGAACCACTTAAATCCTACTTTCTGTATTTAATAAAATCACTTTTTACTTATTAATTAACCCAGAGTATGTATTAATACCTGGGGCTGGGGCAAACAGCTGTGCATATCTTGCTATCAGTGTTATAGAGGGCGAACAATTTATGAGTTTACCCTGTATAAGCTTTATATGGGGTAAAACGGATTTATTTGGGGTTTGGACCCCATTGGGAATTGGACAGCTGAGTGTTAAAGACAGGAACACTTCTGTAAGTTGCTTTCAGGTTAAGTCTTCAGCTGTTAGGGGATGTGGTTCGGACCCTGGATCTGGGTTTGCAGCAGGCTAGCGGGTTTGGCTCAAACCAGGCAGGGCACTGAAGTCCTAATCTGCCACGGCAGGAAAGCAGGGGCAGAAGTAGTCTTGGCACATCAGTTCATAAGCTCCATATATCCTTTAGGGCTAAACATCCAAGCACTGGGGATCTTTTACTTATGCTTGCCCCCTCAGAATCCAAGCAGTATAAAAGATATTGTTCCTTCTTGTCAGGGCTTTTTATTCTTCTCCCCCCATTTTGCTTCGAGTTGCAAATTCAGCAGTTGGAATTCACTTACATGTCTCCTCTTCATGGGGGGCATGGGAAAGCAATTCATGAATTCTTTTGTCCCCTTATGTTGAATAATAGTTTGCCTGGTGTTGATGGGCCTCCTTTTTTGAGCAGGAGATCACAACTCTTGTTGGAAACTAGTATTTCACTTCCCTGTCTAGTGACTTAGTTACAGAGCAAACACTTAAATATTATAACAGGGGATACATATATGAGATTAATGCATGAAGCAATTTAGAAGCGTTTGATAAAGTTTAAACACAATATTAGAATTATACCTATTTTAACAATGCTAACACAGGTGAACCAGATTGAGTCCAGCTATTTATTTGTCAGAGATCAGTTGAGGCCTATGTGCTTTGGCACGAGCTGGCATCTTGTCTTACAGCATCATACATGTATTAAAGACAAGTATTTCCAAATCACCATCATGGATGAGATTATTCAAAGACTTTTGCGCATGTCACTGCTAATCTGAATAATATAGGTTTCTTTTCATCTCTTTTTTTTTTAAGGTTAGTGGATCAATATGTACATTTAATAGTGGTATATGTTTCACAGGTTTATCCTGGTGACGGAGCTCACTTTGCATAGCAAATTCATTGTGTTAGTTTGGAAGGGAACAGTCATAGTTATGGTTTGACCCACAGTACTTTGTACATGAGGAATAAAACAAATTTGAAGTAGGAACATCACAAATGAGGTTTCATACATAAATTCCTTATAATTGGTTATTACGCAATATTGTCCATGCATAATATAGGTCACCTTTATTACTGGACATCACTACATGGTAAGCATCACCGAATGAGATAGTGGTGGCTAGTTCATCTGTCACATTTAATGGCTCCAGACCAGCATGGCCACATACTGGAGCTGCAATGCCAAAACCATCACATCTACGAACATCGATATCCCTTAATGTAACAAGAAGTTGTGGGCCATGCCCTCCAGGCTTGTGTTGCTGAATGAAGTACTAGTAGCTGTGGTAAACCAGGTGCTTCTTGTGGCTGTCTCCTAAGTAACCCAATTCATCAAAAATAGCAGGTTTAGGGTCTAATATGGGTAGAGATACCACTTAAAAAAAAGTACATGGAACCCAACACTGAACAAAACTGGGCAGGATAACATCCTGTGAGGATGCTGTTTCCCTGATCCCAAATAAGAATTGTGCTATAGGGAACTTGTTTGCACAATTAAACACACTCTCCTTTTTTACAAGAGTCTTTGATATATACTGAGGACAATACCATCTGGCTAATTGTTAATCACTAATAAGATCAGGCAACTTACCCTTTTCAAGATCCCTTAATGAACTGGTTATGGCAAGTAACAAAATAAAAATTATAGAAAATGTTCACAGTTTGCTATCTACCTTTAATATTAGAATACTAGAGTAGAAATCTTGCTAGGTATAATGTATATAAAATATCCCTATCACTCTTTCATGGAAATAGCACAAAATCTCACCAGACTGCCAGTACTTCTCAAGTTAGTCAAAATTATCTTTTATGGCCTCCAAGTACATTGAATTCCTCCTTGTCAGAAGTTTATAGCATAAATGGCAACTTTTGTCTCAAACTTGTAAAAGTTGCTTGTTTCATGCTGTGTGCTTCTGGAATATATTTCACTTCTACTTGGAAAATACAAAAATTATTGTACATAACACTGTCCTTTAGAAGTTCACCTCTCGGCATGTCACCAGTACAAATAGGGAGGGGTACCAGTGAGCCATGCATCTGGAATCATCAGAAGAATAAGGCCATACAATGTCAGCTCTTATGCCTCAGTGACAAAGCACTCCAATAATTGCTTTCTATAGAGAGAGATTCTCCAGTCCAAGGAGCTAAGAAATTCTAACTTTCAGAGCTTAAAAACAAAAAGAAAAAAATAAACTTCACAGTTTTCTGCATCTGCTGAACTTTGTATAACAGCTTTCAATCACTCATTGTTCATATGATATGTTTACTTTTCAAACAATTATCCTTATAGTATCTGTAAAAATAATACATCAGCAGAACCTAATAAGCTATTTCCTTTAATAGAATACAAGCACTCATTCTGAAGAATGGACAAACTATTTCTATTCCTCAATAAGTATAACTTATATAAAAAAAGCCCCATGAGCAATAAAATTAACATCAAGATCAGGTTCTCCTATTCTATCTTCACTTTCATGTTTATTAATTAATGCAACTCTAGAAATAATAGTGAGATCAAGCATGCCTAAGATACCAAACACAATTTTTGGAAAATAAATGCAATAGTCAATAAAGCAGATAAAAATAATGTCCTTTCCTCTCTGTAAATTAATTCATAGACTAAGGCTGTATACCACAAGAGAGAACAAATATCCTCTTTGAAAAACAGGTACACAGGAATAATTCCAGAAATTAATTACTTAGATATCTGTGTAGTTTAAACAGAGTGCTAGCTGCTTTACAGAAATATGAAGACAGTCACTCTGTATTTGATATTGGTGAGACTGATACTGGAGTACTATGTACAGTTCTGATGTCCATATGAAAATTGTGGGAGGAGCAGACGAGAGAGCCACAAAAATTGAGGTGTAAAATTTATTTGAGATTAGGGTGACCAGATGTCCCGATTTTATAGGGACAGTCCCGATTTTTGGGTCTTTTTCTTATATAGGCTCCAATTACCCTCCCACCCCCTGTCCTGATTTTTCACACTTGCTGTCTGGTCACCCTATTTGAGATGTATTTGAGGTCTGGAGAAAATGGCTTACACTGACACCTGAGCTCAACTGTTTAGCTTATCAAAAAGATTGAGAGGTGACTTGATTGCAGTGTATAAGTACCATGACATGGAGAAAATACCAGGTACTAATTCTAGAGGAGAAAAGCATAAAAGCAATGGCTGGAAACTGAAGGTAGACAGAGCCAGATTAGAATCAGGCAGACTTTTAACAATGAGGATGATTTAAGCATCCAAGAGAAATGAAGGATTCTCCATCTCTTGATGTCTTCAAATCAAGGCTGGATGCCTTTTTAGAAGATGTGCTTTAGTCAAGCACACGGTATTGGGCTCAATACAAGGGTAACTAGGGGTATGTCTACACTGCACACATTCACACACCCACATCCACACATACCCACACCCTGAGACAGAGAATTTCAGAGCCTGGGTAAACTGACTTGGATATGACTTTCATATAAGTTTAGATAATAAAATAGATTAATAAATTGTAAGGCCAGAAGGGACCATTAGATTTAGTCTGACCTTCTGAACACATGTCATAGAAATTCACCCTAGGCTACTTGTAGCCCTGTAACATGAGCTTCATGAGTCTAACTCAGTTGACCATAGCTCTGAGAGTGGGGTTTCATGTTCACTGTAGATGTACCCTAGGGTGAATTTCTATGATATGTGTACAGAAGATCAGACTAAATCTAATGGTCCCTTCTGGCCTTACAATTTATTAATCTATTTTATAATCTAAACTTATATGAAAGTCATTAGAGCTCTGCACAGGTGTTTATCCATGCATATTCAATTGCAAGTTTGGAGACTGTAGAATATAGAGAAGTAAAAGGGATGCAGGGATGGGATATAATGATACTTGCATGATTCAGCAGTGGGACTGAACTTGCATCTTGGTAGCTTCATGGGCTTTGTTTGAATTCTATATATGTGAAAACTACAATGAGGTAACAATAGGTAAAGGAACTGTTGGCCCTTTACTGAAACTTAATGGTTTTTTTTTTTTTTGATTGTCCATCTCCCAGTATGAAAAGGGCCAATGGGAAATCAAGACCTTGAGACTGACAGTCCCCAGGGCCAATGAGCCAATGCTCCAGGTCAGCCCAATTGACAGGGCAGGCAGGTCAAAGGGGGAATCAGGAGCCCTGGGTACCATCCTCGGAGTGAGCTGGAGCTGTGTGAGCTAGAGAGGGCCGAGCAAAGGGGAGAGCAGGTGCCCAAGCTGAACTGGGAGCACAACAGCCAGAGCCAGAGAGGCCGGAGAAGCAGCCCAGAGAGCTGAGGTGGAGGCAGAACAGCAGCAGTGCTGAGACAGAGTGGAGCTGGAGCAGTCCAGAGCCAAAGGTAGTGAGCAGCTCGGGAGAGCGAGGGGGATCATGGGCAGCAAGGGCCCATCGCAGGGAGATGCCACCAGCCAAAAAGTCTTGCTGGCTGGAATTGGAGGGGTGTTGTAACCCCAACGGGAGGGCCGATACCAGGGAAAAAGGGTCCTGCTGCCTAGATCATGAGGTCATGTGGCCACCGCCAGAGCAAGTGTCCAATCTGTGGCCTCCCTGCAGTACAGCCAGAGCCTGGAAGGGAGGCCTGGAACGTGTGGGGAACAGACTATGAACTTCCCTTACCTTCCTGAGACTGCTGTTGTGGTTTGCTCATGCTTGCGCTCACAGGGAGGGGTTACTTGTTTCCTTTAACCTGTCCCATTTTTTTCCTTCTTTTTTTCTTAGTTGCTGTTTAATAAATTGTATTTCCTTTGAACTGTATGTAGTGATCAGTGGGTCAGGGAAGCATCCAGTGTAGAGAGAGAGCACCCCAGAGTGGGGACACCCTAACCCCATCCTAAGTGATCATGACAAGACTAGGGGGATCAAGTCCCCCAGGAATCCTGGGCCCAGCCTTGTGAGTGTTATGAGGACCCTGCTGCATGGGAGGAAGGGAAGTTCTCGAGGTCAGGCAGGCCTCTGGGTAAAGGGAGTGGGAGTGTTGGGGTGCAGGAGGGGGTGCGGGCTCTGGGAGGTAGTTTGGGAGGGTGAGGGGTCAGGCTCTGGGAAGGAATATGGGTGTGGGGTGCGGGCTCTTGACTGGGGGAGGAGGTTGGGGTGCAGGAAGGGGTGAGTGCGGCAGCACTTACCTCAAGCAGCTCCCGAAAGCGACCGACACATTCTTCTAGCCGCAGTTCCTAGGTGTGTGGGGGGAGGGGTGTCCACACACTGCCCCTGCCTTCCGACACCACCCCTGCAGCTCCCATTGGCCGCAGTTCCCTGGCCAATGGGAGCTGCGGAGTCGGTGCTCAAGGTGTTTGTAGCGCGCGGAGAACAACTGCCACCTCCAGGGCAGTGACTGCCTGTCACTTCTGGGAGTGTCGTGAGGCCAGGGTAAGCAGGGAGCCTGCCTTACCCCACTGCACAGCTGGACTTTTAGCACCTAAAATCTCCTGGTTTGGTGTCAGTAGCCTCCAGAATATAAAGCCTGATTCCAGGAGACTCCTGGCGGAATTGGAAGGGTTAGCAACTGTATTCATGCTTCTCAGGTTGACATATATCAGGCACATTGCAGAAGTGATGCACTTTGCCGAAGGAATGGAACAGGAAATGCCAGAAACTCAGCTGCCTGCAGGCTCTGTTGCCTAATAATCCAATGAGCTTGGTTAGGCATGGCAAACCATCACAGTATTAATCGCAGTGTTAAACAACGGAATACCAATGGAAATGTATTAAATAATTTTGGATATTTTTCTCCATTTTCAAATATATTGATTTCAAATACAACATAGAATACAAAGTGTACAATGCTCACTTTATATTATTTGTTATTAAAAATATTTGGACTGGAAAAACGATAAACAAAAGAAATAGTATTTTTCAATTCACCTCATACAAGTACTGTAGTATGAACTCTTTATCGTAATAGTACAACTTACAAATGTAGATTTTTTTTTACATAACTGCGCTCAAAAACAAAACAATGTAAAACTTTAGAGCCTTTAAGAACACTCATTCCTACTTCTTGTTCAGCCAATCACTAAGAGAACGAATTTTGTTTACATTTATGGGAGATAATGCTGACCACTTTGTATTTACAATGTCACCTGAAAATGAGAACAGGTGTTCCCATGGCACAGTTGTAGCTAGCATTGCAAGGTATTTATGTGCCAGATATGCTAAACTTTCATGTGCCTCTTCATGCTTCGGCCACCATTCGAAAGGACATGCTTACCTGCTGATGACGCTTGTTAAAAAAATAATGTGTTAATTAAATTTGGGACTGAACTCCTTGGAGGAGAATTGTATGTCTCCTGCTCTGTTTTACCCGTATTCTGCCATATATTTCATGTTATAGTAGTCTCAGATGATGACCCAGCACATGTTGTTCATTTGAAGAACACTTTCGCTGCAGATTTGACAACACAGAAAGAAGATACCAATGTGAGATTTCTAAAGATAGCTACACCACTTGACCTGAATCTGAAGTGCCTTCCAAAATCTGAGAGGGATGAGGTGTGGAGCATGCTTTTAGAAGTCTTAAGAGAGCAACACTCTGATGTGGAAACTACAGAACCCGAACCACCAACAAAGAAATTCAACCTTCTGCTGGTGGCATCTGACTCAGATGATGAAAATGAAAGTGTGTCGTTCCACACTGCTTTGGATCATTATTAAGCAGCACCGGTCATCATCATGGATACATGTCCTCTGGAATGGTGGTTGAAGCTGGGGTCATATGAATCTTTACAGCATCTGGCATGTAAATATCTTGAGATGCCAGCTACAATAGTGCCATGCAAATGCCTATTCTCAATTTCAAGTGACATTGTAGACAAGAAGCGGGCAGCATTATCTTCTGCAAATGTAAACATACTTGTTTGTCTGAGCAATTCGCTGAACAAGAAGTAAGACTGAGTGGAGTTGTAGGCTCTAAAGTTTTATGATTGTTTTGTTTTTGAATGGAGTTATTTTTTGTACACAATTCTACATTTGTAAGTTCAACTTTCATGATAAAGAGATTGCACTACAGTACTTGTATTAGGTTAACTGAAAAATACTTTTCTTTTTGTTTTTACAGTGCAAATATTTGTAATCAAAAATATAAAGTGAGCACTGTACATTTTGTATTCTGTTTTGTAATTGAAATCAATATATTTGAAAATGTATAAAACATCCACAAAAAGTAAAAAAATGGTATTTTATTATTATTTAACTGCACGATTAATCGTGATTAATTTTTTTAATCACGTGATTAATCATGATTCTTTTTTTTAATTGTGTGACAGCCCTATAAAAAAATCATAGCACAAAGCAACAAAGTGGTAGCCAGTCCTTCAAACTTACTTAGGTAAGCTAATCTAACATTTAAAAAAAACCCTAACAATCCAACTGCATAACGAATTTTGCTATTACTTGATGACGAACGTGTCTGAATTGCATTATGAAGCTGGTCTAAAATCAAAAAAGTTGAATATTTTTTTCTCAATGAAAACATGGCAAATTTACCATATAATGTATTTGATCAACTCTGATACTTTGAGTATATGCCAGTTCAGACACTCTCAGACCTAAAGTAATCCATTTTATTAATACCGCATTGTAGTCCCAGCTGTGAGAATATAATGTTGTAATCCCTGACAATTTAGTTTTGAATTAATACCTTGCAGAACAGTAAATTCTGAATCTCAGTAGACCAGGGGATTATATAGCTTGGCAAAGAAGAGGGGAAAACACAAGCAAAGAATTAGAATGCATCATTATAACAGCAGGGCACATTTCTGGTTGAATAGCTTATTCTGCAGGGCCCCATTTGGGGATTGTTACTGTACATTGTAGCTCATTATTAACAGATCTGAGCGAATAATTCACAACCAAAAGTTTATCCATGGAATATAGTTTTCTCTTCTTGAGTATGTTATGATTTTGTTCAATTTTTTACTTAGCCACTTTGTTTACAGTATGCGTTGATTGCCCAGTGTATTACAGGGTGTTGGGCAACTACACCGTCTGTGAAACTGTTGGCTTGCTAGCTGCCTTCAAAGCAGGCTAAATGCGGGAACTATTAAACGTTATCATGTCACCTCTCAGTCTTCTCTTCTCCAAATGAAACAAACCCATTTTTTTTCAATCCTTGTTCATAAATTATGTTTTCTAGACCTTTAATCATTTCTGTTGCTCTTCTCTGGACTTTCTCCAATTTGTCCATCTTTCATGAAATGTGGCACCCAGAACTGGACACAATACTCCAATTGAGGCCTAATCAGTGCAGAGTAGAGAGGAAGAATTACTTCTTGTGTCTTGCTTACAACACCCTTGCTAATCCATCCCAGAATAATGTTTGCATTTTTTGCAACAATGTTACATTGTTGTCATATTTAGTTTGTAATCCACTATGACTCCCAGATCCTCTTCCACAGTATTCCTTCCTCAGCAGTCATTTCCCATTTTCTATGTGTACAACTGATTGTTCCTGCCTCAGTGGGATTTTTCCCACTTTGGGATCTTTGCATTTCTCCTAATTTAATTTCATCATATTTACTTCAGACCATTTCTCCAGTTTGTCCTGATCATTTTGATTTTTAACTATATCCTCCAAACACTTGCATCTCCTCCCAGCTTGGTATCATCCATAAACTTTATAAGTGTACTCTCTATGCTGTTATCTAAATCACTGATGAAGATATTGAACAGAATCTGACCCAGAACTGATTCCTGAAGGACTCCACTCGATATGCCCTTCCAGCTTGACTGTGAACAATTGATAACTATTCTGTGGGAATGATTTTCCAACCAGTTATGCATCTACCTTATATTTGTATTTCCCTACTTTTGTCTAGGCTGTATTTCCCTAATTTGCTTATCAGACGATCATGCAAGGAAGTATCAAAAGCCTTACTAAAGTCAAGATATAACACATCTATTGCTTCCCTCCATCTACAAGGCTTGTTTCTCTGGCAAAGAAAGCTATTGGGTGGGTTTGACGTGATTTGTTCTTGACAAATCCATTCTGTTACTTATCACCTTATTATCTTCTAAGTGTTTGCAAATTGATTGCTTAATTATTTGCTCCATTATATTACTGGGTACTGAGGTTAAGCTGACTGGTTTGTAATTCCCCAGGTTGTCCTTGTTTCCGTTTTTATAGATTGGCACTATATTTGCCCTTTTCCAGTCCTCCCGTCTTCAATGACTTTTCAAAGATAATCGTTAATGGCTCATCTATGATGGCAGTCAGCTCATTGAGTATTCTAGGGTGTATTTCATCAGGCCCTGGTGACTTGAAGTAACTTGTCTAAGTAATTTTTAACTTGTTCTTTCTCTATTTTAGCCTCTGATCCTACCTCATTTCCCCTGGCATTCACTATGTTAGATGTCCAATCACTACTAACCTTTTTGATGAAAACCAAAGCAAAAAAGTAATTTTTCACTTCTACCATTTCCACATTTTCTGTTATTCCCCTCACCTCCCCTATTGAGTAAGGGCCTACCCTGTCCTTGGTCTTCCTCTTGCTTCTAATGTTATTTGTATAATGTTTTCTTGTTATCCTTTATGTCTTCTAGCTAGTTTAATCTCATTTTGTGCCTGAACATTTCTAATTTTGTCCCTACATACTTGAGTTATTTGTTTATATGCATCCTTTTAATTTGACCTAGTTTCTACTTTTGTTGAATTATTTTTTGAGTTTCAGATCACTGAAGATCTCCTGGTTAAGCCAGGGTGATCTCTTGCCATACCTCTTATCTTTCTTACGCAGTGGGATAGTTTGCTTTTGTGTCCTAAATAATGTCTCTTTGAAAAACTGCCAACTCTCATGAACTGATTTTCCCTTTAGACTTGCTTCCTCTGGGATCTTACCTACCAAGTCCCTAAGTTTGCTAAAGTCTGACTTTTTGAAATCCATTTTCTTTATTTTGCTGTTTTCCCTCCTACCGTTCTTAAGAACCATGAACTTTACCATATATAATATAGATCGTGTGTATATATCATCATATAGATGATGTATTGTATGTAGGTGTGTGTAAAGCTGTGGAAACTCCAGAGAAGCCAGCAAGGAAGACAGGCAGTTGTGTAGATGAGCATGATTAAAAAGTTGCATTCCCTTTCCTTCTCTAGCTGATCAAGGAGGAAGGAGATTTAACTTCCAGGAACATATAGACATTACTCTGTTTCCTGAGAACTAATCCTTTTGGCAGCCAGTGAAGCCACATTGGTCTAGCCAAGTCCCTCGAAGTGCAGCTAGTGTTGCCAGAGGGATGGCTGGTATCATATGATACCATATAATCTGTATTTGGTATTAGCAGTATTGGTATTAACTCAACTGTCTTGAACAAATAGCAGAAGAAGTGAAATTTACTTCTGAGAGGCCATCTCCTCCTTTGGCCTTTATTTTCTTTATGGTGAAAGAGGGAAATCTAATGGCATGGAGGGGCAATATATGCATGACACACGGTGGGAAGTCAGTATTGTAGCCTTTAAGTAAGCTAGATCTGATTCAAATATAATGCCTCCTCTTCCACAAGATGTTCAGCTCAGGGAGGACTGCTGACTACTGCAGTCCAACACATGGAGATAGAAATACTAATGTCAGATGAAAGTGCTTCTTTTCTCTTGGGCTGAATATTTTCTCCTTGCTCTTTTTGTTTGATGTTTGTTCCCCCAGATAAAACTATTCCTATGGTTGAGCCACAGGTTTAGTTTGTTTCCAGCCATTCTGTTCCTCAAACAATGTCTGAGAAAGTATTCCAATTGTAGGAACAGATTGTGGCATTCTGATGCCAAGGAAATAAACAGCTTTTCTGCCAGCTTCTCTATAATCCCCAGTCTCGCTCTCGCTGTCGCTCTCTCTCTCGCGCACGCTCTTTTTTTTAAAGACCTTGCTAATTGCTTTCTTCTTTTAAATATCTTTACTGAACATAGACTGAGAGAATGAACAAAGATAGCACCTTAAATGACTGCCCATTTCCCTATTACTGGTTTGACATAAGATACAAATGGCAAGATTCACAAAGGGGACTTGGGTGTTACAATACTGAGCACTGCAACTTTTAGGTACCTTGCCACTGAGTGGAATTCACAAACCCTGAATTAGGTGCTCAGGCTCTCTATGCAAGAGAGAGGACAATAAGGCACCTAAGAATGTGATCCACATTAGGGGAGTAGGAAGTTGCCTAGGCTAGCCATTAGGCCAGTCAGAGGAGAGGGTGTGTCCTAAACCCTGCCCCTCAAGGTGAGTTAGGCACCTATTTCTCAGATTTAAATCTATGGACCCGCTCCTGCAGTCAGGCTCCTATCCTTCCTTGGAAGAAAGACTGCATTGTATGCCTAAGTGCATATAAAATGGCTGGAGGGTGGAAGAGGGAGATATTGAATAGAAATTTTAACATGGGGTTTAGCTGAGGATTAAACTGAACACTGGTTTAAAGAACTAAACATGAGAGAATTCAGACTCTCTCTTGCCCTTTTCTGATGTGAGGGAGACAGCAGGAAAGGCTCATTTCATTCTTCCTAACCCCAGCTTTGTGTGTGAAGTTCCTGCAGTGGCAAAACAAGCCCAGTGACCCTCAGAGGAGAGCAGCATGGAACAGTTTCATATGATTGTGAAATGGAATCTTCCATGATCCAAGATCAGTGGGAAGGGAGGAGGGGAAGGAGGATGACCTCCCTGTAGCTTGGTGGATAGGGTACTCCTTCAGTACATGGGAGACCCCTGGTGCTTATTCCTGCCCTCCTCCTGAGGAGAAATAGAAATTGGAACAGGAATCAGCCACCTCTCAAATGAGGGTCATAATTACTGGTTATGAGATATTGTGATGTGGGGAGTCTCTCAATGTCTCCTACTGAAGTTGTTATACTTGAATTGGACCAGTGAAAAAATGACTATTGACTTATTTGAGAGGTGGCAGTTCCTGTTCAAATCCTTTCTCCCCCTTCCTGAGGAGGGCACTTGAACTGGTATCTCACATATGCTGGGTAGGTATCCTAGCCACTAGGCTAAACGTTATAAGGGAGCTCCTCCCCCTTACTGGGTTTCAGAACCCAGACTCAACCCCAAGCAGGGTAGAAATAGCAATGCAGACATTCCCATAGTGTGAGCACTGTGAGCTCAACTCTGACTAGGGTTCTGAGACTTGCTGCTGCAGGGACGGGTGTGTGTGTGTGTATGTATGTATGTATATATATATATATCTACACATTTTCACTAGCTCAAGCATATAGCAATGTAGCCACAGCACATGGGGGAGTGGCAGCAGAAGAATGGCTGAATACATATGTATGGGTTTCAGGCTTTTGTTTTGGGCTCAGCTGTGCTCTCTGCTGCTACTCATGCTACCATGGCTGTTCTATTTTTATGCATGCTAGCTTATACTCAGTGTATGCACAGAAGCAGGGGAAACACACCCCTTAGTGTAGATTTAGCTTTAGGGCTAGTCTACACTGACAATGCTAAAGCACTGCCACTTTAACGTGGCTTGTGTTGTTGCGGAAGAGCGCTAGGAGAGAGCTCTCCCAGTGCTCTAAAAAAACCCACTTCCAAGAGGGGCATAGCTACCAGCGCAGCGCTGGTGCACTGTCTACACTGGCTCTTTACGGCACAAAAACTTGCTGCACTCAGGGGGGTGTTTTTTCACACCCCTGAGCGAGAAAGTTGCAGAGCTGTAAAGTGCCAGTGTAGACAACCCTAAGTCTCAAGCTATTCTACTGGAAGTGGCTTTGTGTAAGTACTGTGGGCTGAAGCTGTAGAGGTTAGGGAGCTCGCTACTGCCATCTGTTGATAAACGAGGAAAGGAGGCCCGGAACTCCAGTGGCTCCTTAGGGGAGGGAGTAAGCTATTGGTGAACAAGGGGAAACAACTGAATGAGCCAGGCCCCATTTGCACTTTATTATGTGATACTTTTGGTCATTTGGGTCAAATTCAGTTAAGTTTTGAGTTTAAGGATAATGAAACAAACTATTGCTGGGTGACAAAAGGGCAAGAAAACTGTACCGAATGAAACCCTTGATAGGGGCTCACCTTAATCAAAACCTCTGTCTGGCACAGTTTGGTAGTGGAGCCTAGCTACAAGTGGCTGAAGAGAGGGCATTGTTATCTTGTGGTGGGCTCCACTACCAAACCATGCCAGACAGTTGTTTCCCCTTGTTACCAATAGCTTACTCCCTCCCCTGCGGAGCCACTGGAGTTCCAGGCCTCCTTTCCTCATTTACCAATAGATGGCAGTAGCGAGCTCCCTAACCTTTACAGCTTCAGTCCACAGCGCTTATCTGAAAAGCGCCAGTGTAGACTGTGCACCAGCGCTGCGCTGGGAGTCACGCTCCCAGTGCTGGTAGCTACACCCCTCGTGGAGGTGAATCTGCTGCGACTACACAAGCCGTGTTAAAGCAGAATTGGCAAGTACTCTTCCTGAGCAGTCTCCTCAAAGAAAGGTATATACATACAAGATCACTAGCATTACTTTTATGGAAGCGAGAGCTTATTTTTCAGAAAGCTTCATTTTCGGTGACCAGATCCATAATATTATGGGGAAAAAAACATGGCTGGCAATTTCCAATTTATGCTTTAGATTATGATATTGCATCAGGATGTATCATTTGTGTTCAGCCTGCATGAATTTCTTTGTTCTTAGGCAAGTCACGCTATCCAAACAAAAAAGATGTTTTTATGGGGGGAAAGCAAGCCAACTAATATTGTCACACTGTAAGTGTAGGACTCCATCATGTCTTGGAAAAATGGATGTTATACAGCATAATAAATATACTAAATAATAATGTGCCTAGGCTTGCAGAAGGGAAGGGAAGGTTTTATTAATATAGCCTGTGTCACTGTGGTTATTCAAGAGTGTTTTTTCTTATCAGCTTTAAGCACCAGAATTTTTTTATGTTCAAATTAAAGTTGACACTGCTATAATGACTCAGTGAAGGAAGGCTTTCTGACTGAAGAAATTTCAGAAGTCAGGCAAATTAGATTATTCAGCTAATAGAAAAACTTCATAAGAGCAGCTAAGGGATGCCTATTTAAAATTATGTTAATTTAGTTAGAAATGATGTATGTGATGAAACAAGAAAAAAATCAGCCGAGGCAAAGAGAATAAATGCCTTCAAAGATGGAATAATAGACTTATGAGTAACAAAGACATCTTCCCATATGCAAAATGTTCTTTACCTTGACAAAGCTGCAGTGCAGTGATACAGCTCACACAAAACCAGATAAATTCCTTATATCCACCCTTACATGTAGGCTGGACAATTTTCATTACTTGCTAATAGCAAGTCAAGGGAACGAACAATTGAGAAACTGTTGTACTTTATTTATTACTTTCCAAACTGGTTGCTTATTTGATAAATGTCGTGATCTCAATAAATATACAAAATATATGATCAAATGTGACATTTTAGGTAATATTGTGGCCGTAATACTTCTTGCAGAAGTTCAGGGCAAGTTTGTCATAGTCTCAAGCCTTCTGGAACCTACAAATTTTACAACTTTTTTTGTGACAAGCAATGAAAATACAAATTCTTCTGGTTGGGAACCAAAAAGTTTCATAGTCCTACACGTTACAGAATATTTAACAGTCAACTATTGACTAAATTGAAGATATGCCACCAATTCTTATCTTGCTTAACCCACTGTATAGGGGCGAAAGACCCACTGAAATGACTAGAGCTACACAGGTGTAAAATTGGTATAGGGAGAGAATCAGATCCATATTTTTACATTTCCCTCACCTTCCAGTCCTATGTCTGAGTTTGTTAATATGAAGATTTCAAAACCATATCAAATGGGGAAGGAACCATGCCCAGATCCTTAAAGGTATTTAGTCACCTATCTCCCATTGGAATCTATGGAAGTTAGGCACTGAAATGCCTTTGAGGATATGGGCCAATGTCTATGC
Organism: Trachemys scripta elegans; assembly: GCF_013100865.1. NCBI lineage: Eukaryota > Metazoa > Chordata > Testudines > Emydidae > Trachemys > Trachemys scripta. The sequence continues at coordinate 176,746,489 of NC_048300.1, forward strand.
TTGTGCATCACCAAGCACAACTGCAGTATCTAGGTGCTACCATAGTATACCAATATGACCAAAACTGAACCTTGCTTTTCTGTCAAACCTTCTTTTCTCCCTTTCTCTATCACTGCTGATTCCACACCACATTAAGTGTCTCCTAGCTTTGCCACCTCATTGTCATATTTTTAATTCCCCTCTAGCTCCACCTCCCCTCACATCCGAGGCATTGTCAAATCCCTCTTCCATTTCTAACAGCAGAATTATCAAACTTCTCCATTGTTGCTGGCTGCAGTGACTGCTATTGGAGCAGGATTCAGTGGGAATATAAATTGAAGATATCAGTATGTGAAATTAAAATAAGTAAAATCCTGTGTACCGGAACACTTCCACAAGCAGCAAAATCTAACTTGCAGGTATGGGAATTTGATGAAACAGCATGCTCTCCCCCACCCTCCTTCTTGTTCTTTTGAAGTTAGACACAATTTTTTCATGTTTTTGCCATCGGAAAGAAATTGAAATGTCTCCCAGCTAGGTTGAGAGAAAGTTTATGCTACAGTGTGCATAGAGAAGCTAGTTGGAAGCAATATTATTTGCACTAAACTCCACTGCCCCATTGGATAGATTAGTCTGACCTATCCAATCTTGCTCGTGGTGCTTGCAGTTTAAGTAATAAAATAGCCTAACTGCTCTGTGTGGGTATGAGATGTGTGCCAGGCGTGGTGCCATAGGTTCACAGGGGTTGTGAGAACCCTTCTTTCTGTTCAATATTCTTTGAATATGTGCAAAGAATCTTGTATAGTGGGTGGCAGATTTATACCTGCATTACTGAAGAGCTGGGCCAGAGCCTTTGACCCTGACACCCCCTTAGCTATACCTAAATTCTGCAATGCGTCCTGAAGTAGTCATCTTGTACCAGGCCCTAATTTCTCTTCTCTCTTCAAGTTTATTACCTTGCTTCATTCTTAACAGTTCTTGAAGCTGGATGCTTTGTCAACTCTATGCCCTTGCTTTCTGGATACTTCTTTGGCTCTGTCAGCTTCCAATTTTTAAGAGGATTTTCTCTTGGAATGTATCCAGTACCTTATCTGCCTGTTTATGGAAGCTAATAAAACAAATACTGTGGGAACCAGAGTGAAGTTTGTCAAGTTAGGTCATTCAGCTCTGAATTAACTGGCAGTCAATCAAAACTCTTTGCCTAAAGCCTAAGAAATTTTGAGTTTACTTGTTCAACAAATCATTAATTCATTTAGTAATAAGTATTTTAGGGTTGTTAACCACTGATGGTAAAAGTAAGGATGTCAAGTGGGGACTTGCCACCTCAATGTACTCAAAAAGGTAGGTTTTTTTTTTCAGATTATCATCCAGTCTGGTTTTGATAAAACAATTCCTTTTCCAGTTTAAGGGTCATTGTTCTGGCAGTCCTAAAAATTAACTTTCTACATGCATTAAAGATACCCCTCACCCTGCTGCCCATTATTGGGAAAAAGACTGTTATGCTATGGCAGTATGTTAATCTCAGTCCTTTTTATAGTTATTTAAATTGTTGGGGGGGAGGGACAAATTACATACTATTATATTCATTATTACTACCACTATATTCTGTTTCATTACTAATAGGATACTTGATTAATACCCCTGCTCAGTGAGCAAGCAGAAACATTTCAGTAAAGCCAACTCATACATATGGTATTGTAACTTCAATAGGCTAATGTAAGGAACAATGTTTCAGGACCTAATCCTGAAGGTTTGTGCTTAACTTTTACTGGGACTACCCCTATACTTAATGTTAAGCATGTGCAGGAGTGATTGCAGAGTGGGAGACTCTGGTACTAGCTAATGTAGTCAATAGGAGTTTTACCCTAGACTTCAGTGGGACCAGGACTTTACCCCAGGAAAATCCGAATTTCACAAGTTCAGAGTAGGAATCTCTTTGCATGGTGTCAATGGCATCAAAGACATCAAGTTACAGTTATCTAGAATATAAATTAATATATTTTGTAGGCAGGTATTGGGTTTTGCTCTGTAGACAACAGATGTAACGTGAATCACAGAACTGGAAGGGACCGCAAGAGGTCAGCTAGTCCATTCCCCTGCATTCAAGCAGGACTACGTATTATCTAGATCCTATCCCTGACAGGTGTTTGTTTAACCTGCTCCGAAAAATCTACAGTGATGGAGATTCCACAACCTCCCTAGGCATTTTATTCCAATACTTAACTATCTTGACAGTTAGGAAGTTTTTCCTAATGCCCAACCTAAAACACCTTAGAAACATTTTAAACCCATTGTTTCTTGTCCTATCCTCAGCAGTTAAGAAAAACAATTTTTTCTCTCACCTCCTTGTAACAACCTTTTAAGTACTTGAAAACTTATGTCCAGTCTCAGTCTTCTCTTCTCCAGACTAAACAAACCCAATTTTTCAATCTTCCCTCATAGGTCATGTTTTCTAGACCTTTAATCATTTTTGTTGCTCTTCACTGGACTGTCTCCAATTTGTCCACATATTCCCTGAAATGTGGTGCCCAGAACTGGACATAATACTCCAGTTGAGGGCTAATCAGCGGTCAAAAAGAACAATGTTTCTCCCTCCTCCTTGTAACAATCTTTTATGTATTATGTGAAGCAACCACAGGGGAACAGAAGGGACCAATAACTGTTTACTAAATGCGTACAACATGCAAGGCTTCACTATGTATATACACATGGATACTTTAGCAGTGTCCTGGTGGCTTCTGAAACATAAACAGTGTAGGTTGTGAGGGCTCACAAACTATTTAAACATCTACTACCCAATTCCTGTACATTACAGTAAGTTGCAATTAAAACCACTGGCCCACCCAGATAACTGACCCAGCACTGGTCACTTGTGCACATGAAGACTATTCTTCATCCCCCAAAATCCCAATTTGAATGAATCTCAGTTTTCATTATTTTTAAAGTAAATGTCCAGCCCTTTTCTTTCTGCAAATCCTCCTGAAAGTATACCTTGATTGCTACAGTGAAAAGTTTGTCTCTGTTTTTCTCCAAAGATCACCAGTTACTTACAGTTCCCTACAGCCACCCAGTATGTGCCTCTGTAATACGTGGCAGTCCTCTGATCTGAGCAAAGATCACAGATCAGTTTGTGACCATGAAGCAGTGCTGTGCAAACTGGCATTAAGATTCCCTGCAAATTCCCTCTCCCTGCAGGAGTGTTAGTTCCATATGTTCTACAGCTCTGAGTGCAAGGGACTCCAGCGTGTTTAATCCCAGCTCTGACATTGACTCTTCTTGTGACTTTGGTTAAATCACTTACGCTCTTTGTCTTAATTTCTCCATGGGTAAAATATGAATAATACGCTTACCAAATGGAAACAAAAGCTTCTGGCAGCTGAAGCCTAGCAGTGACAGACCCCCAACTAACCAGGACAATTATCCATGCAATTTTTTTAAAGTATTGTGTCTATAAATAAATCTCAATACAAACATCTTGGCTTTTGTTCTCATTCAGGAGGCCTGAAGAAACTCCAATCTTCAACACACCATTACAGAAAATTGGTTAAGCTTAGCTGAACCTTAAAGAATCACTTGCGAACTATGCCCCAAATCCTCAGGCTAGCCCTGTGCACTGTGGTATGACTGCAATAGACAGGAGTCTATTGTAGTTTTGAGGAGTAACACATTTTTTCACAGAGCTACCCAAAATGCAAAGGCTGTCTTTGAACTGACCTATTTTTACAGAGGTAGTGGGTAGAGTCCTGCAAATCCATGAATATCCACAGCTATCTGCATCCGTGGATACAGATGCAGTTCTTTGTTTCCTATCTTTGTGAATGCAGATCCAATTTTGTTTTAATCCATGCAGGGCTCTAGAACAGGAGTTCTTAACAGATGATGAAGATGTCATCAATATAGCGTAGGTAGAGAAGGGGCATGAGTGGACGAGAGCTGAGGAAGCGTTGTTCCAGGTCAGCCATAAAAATGTTGGCATATTGTGGGGCCATGCAGGTGCCCATAGCGGTGCCACTGGTCTGGAGGTATATATTGTCACCAAATTTGAAATAATTGTGCGTGAGGATAAAGTCACAGAGCTCAGCAATAAGTTGTGCTGTGTCATCATCAGGGATACTATTCCTGACAGCTTGTATTCCATCTGTATGTGGGATGTTTGTGTAGAGAGCCTCTAAATCCATGGTGGCTAGGATGGTGTTTTCTGGGAGGTCACCAATGCACTGTAGTTTTCTCAGGAAATCTGTGGTGTCATGGAGATAGCTGGGAGTGCTGGTGGCATAGGGTCTGACTGGAATGATCAGGAAGACAGGTGGGGAGCTTCAAAGGAGAGAATGGGGGAGCATATTATTACTTAATTATTGGAAATATAAATCAACGGCATAACCTAATCACTGCTTCACTTACACTTATTCCCCCCCAAGCTGGTGTTTTCACTTTAAAACTCATTTTTTGGGGGAGAGAAGGAATGCGAGGAACTGCTATGGCAGATGCAGGTAACTGATTATCTTTTGAATGTGTACTGATTAGTGAGAAAGAGTGAACTTTTCTATTACTCCCAAGCCCCCAACTTCCTGAACTCTGAAATGTCCTCCTTGAGAAAGGAGATATTTTTCTTGATGCAACACCAGCTACCATGATTACTGGCCAAGGACTGGTATTAAAATACAGTAACCCTTGCTTAAACTGAATCAGAGCTGTAACAGCTGAAAAACTCTGATCAAAATTAGTTTTGAGCAGGCTAGTCAAGGCTGGATTCAAATACATACCCAGCAGAATAGCAAATAGATTAACTTCAAATTTTAGTCAGTGAGAAGCACTGATTTTCCTCCCTTGTAATATAAGAAAACACAAGTCTATAACAGTTAATGGACTGAAAAGAGATTGACAGTGGGTAACTGGGAAATGAGCAAAGAAATGGAAAAAAAATCCTTACAAATATGATACTGCTTATTTTATTACATATAACATATTAATGTTTTAGGATGGAAGGAAGCCCTAGGATGGCTTTGATCAATCAGCATCTCTAGCTAGAATCTGTTGCACGCAGGATTTCTTCTACTTCCTGAACCCAACTCATTCATGAATATGCTCATGGGTGCAGCCTCTCTTGCTGCCTTTTATTGCCTTTCCAAGTATTTTAACACAGTTTGGGTGTTTATATTATTGGTACATGTTTATGTATATGTGTATAAATGTACAATTATATATTATGTGTTTGAAGTTGTCGTTCAAAAAAGGCAACAGACTGTTTGTGACAGGTATAGTGTAAGCTTCTCCAAACAGCACTGAGCCAAACATCTCTATTTGTACCTCACCATTGTTGTGACTTCAAATCTTGTGCTGTTTGTTGTGCCAAACTGTGTGGTGGTTTTTTGATGGTCCTCAAACTTAAAACTGTTAGTGTTTGAACCTGGCTCTACAATGGTGAAAGATATGCACTCACCCACTATACTATCTGCTACCATTCAAAAGTTTGTTTCCCAGACCTGAAGAAGAGCTCTGTGTAAGTTCAAAAGCCTGTCTCTCTCTCTCCAACAGAAGTTGGTCCAATAAAATATATTACCTCACTAACCTTGTCTCTCTACAATTCAAATAAAGCTTTTTCTCTAAAACTTTTAGTTCCAGGTTACTACATTGTTCAGTTTTGTGCCCTTTTCATTACGAAGCCTTCTTGAACAATTTTTTGGAATCCATCTTTTCCATCCTCCTTAGAATTGTACTTCAAAACTGATGTTATTTCCTAATGCTAATATTTTATTGATGGCAAACCTGATATCTGTAATGCTCCAGCTGAACTTTCTTTAACATCTAAGGATTTTGCCATCCTAATGGTATTTTTTTATGTACCATTTCCAGTTCTCCAATATCCTTGTAGTATGGAACCCCCAATTTGATTTAAGTACCTGCTGGATGGTGCCATAATGATTTCTTCTGATCCATTAATCTGTTGATAGTTTTTGTTGCTCTGTTTGGTTTCTTGACTGCCAGAAATTGGACGCACTTTTAATTTTTTGTCTGCCATCTCCCCACATCTGTTTACTTTTCTAGTAGTATAAATCCATGCAGATAATCTGTGAACAGACAAGAACTAAACTCACCAAATAAATTATTTGAACTGAATAGTTCCCTGAGTGTTACTGTGTATACAATTCTAAAAATACAGGAACTTTAAAAACATGCTGTAAGGCAAAATGGTAGAATTAAGAGAGGAAACACTGCTATGTTGTACAGGAGAAAATGCTACCAGCTCTGAACCAAGTGTTCAAAAGCCCTTTAGTTAGATACTGCCAAGGTTTATCCTTTAACCACAAGCCTACTTTAAATAATTGGCATTATTGGAATCATAGAATCATAGGCTTAAAAGGGACTGAAAGGGTCATCTAATCTAACCCCCTTCCAAGATGCAGGATTTGTTGTCTAAACCATCCAAGACAGATGGCTATCCAGCCTCCTTTTAAAACCTCCACTGAAGGAGCTTCTATGACCTCCCAAGGTATGTGTTCCATTGTCCTATTGTTCGGAAGTTTTCCCTGATATTTAATCTAAATCTGCTATGCTGTAGCTTGAACCCATTGCCTCTTGTCCTGCTCTCTGTGGCAAGACAGAACAACTTTTCTCCATCTTTTTTATGTAAGTCTTTCAAGTATTTGAAGAGTGCTATCATGCCCCCCTTAATCTCCTCTTTTCCAAACTAAACATACCCAGTTTCTTCAGCCTTTGCTCATATGGTTTGCATTCTAGCCCTTTGATCATCTTTGTCGCTCGCCTCTGGGCCCTTTCCCTTTTCTCTACATCCTTTTCTACATTGGTGACCCAAACTGGACACAGTACTGCAGCTGAGTAAAGCAGTACTATCGCCTCCTGTGACTTGCATGCTATGCTTCCATTAATGCAACCTAATATTGCAGTTGCTTCCCCCCCACACACACAACAGCATCACATTGCTGTCTCATGTTGAGGTTGTGATCCACCTCAACTCTCAGATCCTTCTCAGCAGTACTGCTGCCAAACCAGTTTCCCCCCATTTTGTATTTGTGCATTTGGTTTTTCCTTCCCTAAGTGTAACACCTTACATTTGAATTTCATTTTGTTGTCTATAGCCCAGTTTTCCAATTTACCACAATCCCTCTAAATTTTAGCTCTATCCTCCCAAGTATTAGCAACCCCCCTTAGCTTTGTGTCACCTGCAAACTTGATCAGTATGCTCTCTAGTCCTACCTCCAGGTCATTAATAAAGATGTTAAAACAAACACCAGACCCAGAACAGATCCCTGTAGAACTCCAGTTGAGACCTCCCTCCAATCCAACATCATTCCATTAATAGTTACTCTTTCTTTGTGGTTGTTTAACCTGCTATGTATTCACTTAATGGTAGTTCCACCAAGCCCGCATTTCTCCAACTTACTTATCAAAATGTCATGTGGGACTGTGTCAAAAATGTTGCTGAACTCCAGGTATATTATGTCCACCACATTCCCCCATCCACCAAATCAGTTTCCCTGACAAAGAAGGAAATCAAGCTGGTTTGGCATGATTTGTTCTTGGTAAATCCGTGCTGGCTACTAGTGATTACCCCTTCATCCTTCAGATATTCACAAATTGGATATTTTATACATTGCTCACGATCAGTCTTCAAAGAGATCTCTTATCCTCCTAACAATATGCAATAAACAACATCAAGCACTACTCACTTTTAAACCTAACAAAACTAAACATAAAAACAAGCTTAAACAACCCCCTTTCCTTTGAAAGCTACTTTCTCTTAGCCATAAACTATGGGGAAATAACCTTACACAATGTGTGTTTTCCCCAGCAGAAACTGATGTGATCACTATACATAAAGGAAAAAAAGTTTTGTAGAAAACTTCTGTGCATAAGTCAAATACATGATGCTTATCCACCCTAGTGTGACTGAGTGAAAAAGGGTGTGACTTTATAGTCAATATTTTGACACATTTCTGAACCCAGTGAAATAAGCACCTCATTGTTCAAATGCACTGACATTTACCTGCTATGTTAACTTTCCACTGGGCATCTGAAAAAGTCCAGCAATGAGTTAGCTTGAATTCCCTTCCTGCCTCCAGAAAAATCACACCACTGAGCCAGTGGGAAATTCAAACTACTTCAAGCGTGGTAACAAGTGAAGCTGTGGAAATATAAGGGAGAAGTCAGCATAGCGTTCAGTGCATCATGATCTTATTCCAAACATGATTTTATTTTTGGTGTTAGTGAGGCTATCCAGAGGCATATAGTGTGTTTCTGTGGAAGGAGGGGAGGAGAGAGAGAGGAGGAAAAGAACAGCAAGAAAGGTTATACTGGTGAGGGAGAGGCACTGTATGTGAAAGTATAAATTCAAATATGGTAAAAAACGTCAATGAATCCAACTGCACCATAGAATCTCTATGGCTAGATAGTCCATGGTTGAATAATAAAAATAAAGCAGTAGACACTACAGACAACCTGACCAGGATGGTGATGGTGAAATACTTCAGATTAGAGAAGCTATAAAATAAAAAACTCAATAATAATGAGGGATTTCGACTATCCCCATATTGACTCGGTACACATCAATTCAGGAATTGGATGCAGAGATAAAGTTTCTTGATACCATAAATGATGGCTTCTTGGAGTAGCTAGTCCTGGAACCTACAAGGGGAAAGGAAATTCTTGATTTAGTCCTAAGTGGAACACAGGATCTGGTCCAGGAAGTCAATATAGCTGAACCGCTTGGTAAGAGCAGCCATAATATTATTAAATGTAACATCCTTGGGGAAGGGGGAAGAGGAAACACCAAAGAAGCCCACCATAGTAGCATTTAACTTCGGAAAGGGGAACTACACAAAAATGAAGAAGTTAGTTAAACAGAAATTAAAAGGTACAGAGCCAAAAGTGAAATCCCTGCAGGCTGCATGGAAACTTTAAAGACACCATAATACAGGCTCAAATTAAGTGTATACCTTAAATTAGGAAAAAATAAAAAACAAACAAAAAAACCCGTAAGAGAACCCAAAAGATATCACCATGGCTAAACAACAAAGTAAAAGAAGCAGTTAGAGGGGGAAAAGGCATCCTTTAAAACGGGGGTGGGCAAACTTTTTGGCCTGAGGATCACATTGGGGTTCCGAAACTGTATGGGGGGGGACGGATAGGGAAAGCTGTGCCTCCCCAAAGAGCCTGCCACCTGCCCCCCATCTGACCCGTCTCACTTCTCGCTCCCTGACTGCCCCCCTCAGAACTCCCGACCCATCCAATCCATCTGCTCCTTAACCCCTGACTGTCCCCTCCCAGGACCCCACACCCCTAACTGCACCCCAGGGACCTCACCCCCATCCAACCCCCCCTGCTCCCTGTCCCCTGACTGCCCCGACCCCTATCCACACCCCCGCCCCCCGACAGGCACCCTGGGACTCCCACGCCTATCCAACTGCCCCCTACCCCCTGACTGCCCCCCCCAGAACCCTCTGCCCCTTATCCAACCTCTCCCCACACTCCCCGATCTCTTACCATGCTGCTTAGAGCACCAGCACTAGCAGCTGTGCCAGCCGGCCGGAGCCAGCCACACCACCATGCAGTCTAGAATGCCAGGGCAGGCTGGTGGCTCTTACCACCGCGCTGCCTGGCAGGAGCTCGCAGCCCCATGGCCCAGAGCGCTGGGGGCATGGCGAGCTGAGGCTGCAGGGGATGGGGGATAGTATGGGGGGCTGGGGGCTAGCCTCCCCAGCCAGGAGCTCAAGGGCAAGGCAGGACGGTTCCACGGGCCACAGTTTGCCCACCTCTGCTTTAAAAAACGGAAGTTAAATCCTATTGAGGAAAATAGAAAGGAGCATAAACTATGGCATATGAAATGTAAAAATATAATTAGGAAGGCCAACAAAGAATTTGAAGAACAGCTAGCCAAATACTCAAAAAGTAACAGCAAAAACATAAGTACATCAGAAGCAGGAAGCCTGCTAACAACCAGTGGGGTCACTGGACAATCAAGATGCTAAGGAGTACTCAGGGAATATAAGGCCATTGCAGAGAAACTAAATAAATTCTTTGCATCGATCTTCATTGCAGAAGATGTGAGGGAGATTCCTAAACTTGAGGCATTCTGTTTAGGTGACAAATCTGAAGAACTGTCCCAGATTGAGCTGCCATTAGAGGAGGTTTTGGAACAAATTGATACATTAAACAGTAATTAGCCACTGGGACCAGACGGTATTCATGCAAGAGTCCTCAAGGAACTCAAATGTGAAACTGCAGAACTACTAACTGTGGTATGTAACCTATCATTTAAATCAGCTTCTGTACCAGATGAGGATAGCTAATGTGACACCAATTTAAAAAAAAATTCTCCAGAGGCAATCCTGGCAATTACTGGCTGGTAAGCCAGTACCAGGCAAAAATTGGTTTGAAACTATAGTAAAGAACAGAATTATCAGACAAATAGAAAAATCACAGTTTGTTGGAGAAGAGTCAACATGTTTTTTGTAAAGGGAAATCATGCTTCTCCAATCTACTAGACTTCTTTGAAGAGGTCAGCAAGCATGGATATAGTGTACTTAGATTTTCAGAAAGCCTTTGAAAAGGTCCCTCACCAAAAGCCCTTAAGCAAAGTAAGCAGTCATGGAATAAGAGGGAAGGTCCTCTTATGGATCAGTAACTGGTTAAAGGATAGGAAACAAGTGTACGAATAAATGCCCATTTTTCAGAATGGAAAGAGTTAAATATTGGTGTCCCCCAGCGGTCTGTAGTGGGACCAGTACTGTTCAACATATTAACAAATTATCTTGAAAAATGGGTAAACAGAGAGATGGCAAAATTTGCAGATGACACAACACTACTCAAGATAGGTAAGTCCAAAGCAGACTGTGAAGAGTTACAAATGGATATCACAAAGTGGGTGACTGGGAAAGAAAACGACAGCTGAAATTTAATATTGATAAATGCAAAGTAACTCACATCAGAAAACATAATCACAACTATACATATAAAATGATGGGGTCTAAATTAGCTGTTACCACTCAAGAAAGAGATCTTGGAGTCATTGTGGATAGTTCTCTGAAGACATCCACTCACTGTGCAGTGGCAGTCAAAAAAACTAACAGAATGTTGGGAATCATTAGGAAAGGGATAGATAATAAAACAGATTATCATACGCCCACATCTTGCATACTGCATGCAGATCTGGTCATCTGGTCAAAGTATACTGGAATTGGAAAAGGTACCAAAAAGGGCAACAAAAATAATTAGGAGTATGGGACAGCTTCCTTACGAGGAAATATTAATAAGACTGGGACTTTTCAGCTTTGAAAAGATATGGTTAAGGGGGGGGAATATGATAGAGGTCTATAAAATCATGACTGGGGTGGAGAAAGTAAATAAGGAAGTGTTATTTCCTCCTTCTCATAACATAAGAACTAGGGGTTGCCAAATGAAATTAATAGGCAGTAGGTTTAAAACTAACAAAAGGGAGCATTTCTTCACACAACACACAGTCAACGCGTGGAACTCTTTGCCAGAACATGTTGTGAAGACTATAACAGGGTTCAAAAAAGAACTAGATAAGTTGGTGCAGGATAGGTCCATCAATGACTATTACCCAGGATGGACAGGGATTCAAAACTATGCTCTGAAGTATTCCTAGCTTCTGTTTGCCAGAAGCTGGAAATGGGCAACAGGGGATGGATTACTTGATGATACCAGTTCTGTTCATTCCCTCTGAAGCACCTGGCATTGGCCATTGTCAGAAGACAGGATATTGGGCTAGATGGACATTAGTTTGACCCAGTATGGACTTTGTTATGTTCTTGTGTTCTTTTTCCTTTTCTTACCTGATTAGCCCTTGATAGAGAATTTATGCTTAAACTTTTCATTTATATTTAAATTAAATCATTTAAACTTAGGAAAACTCATTACTGGTCTCCAAAGCAAGAGACTTGCATTATTCAGAGTCTGGGGAAATCCAATATTAAAATAATAGTACATAACATAGGCCTGCCTTGGGTGGGGATTATTGTATAGCTAAGGACTTCAGTCAATGCTTCTAAAATCAACCAGAGACACACTGTGTTGATATAAAAAAAGTGAATATTTTGACTTCCCTAGAAGAGATGTTACTGCATTTTATTAACCAGGACAGAAATTTCAGAACAATTTTTTCCCACAATTTATAGGGGTAACAAATAGTTTGAGTTTGTTTCCAGGTTAAGAAAGGAATAAATTAATCCAATTCTGGAAGAACAGAGGCTTTTCATGTGAGTTTCACTGTGAGAGCTATGACAAGCAGGAGTTGCATATCTTCACTTTGGTCATCTGATCAAAAAAGGGATTATTATGAGCTTTGAAGATATCCATTGGGAATCTATTATTGGAAGTTAAATTGCTCTTTTATCATTATGTGCAGATCAGGGACTCAAATTATTTCCTTACACTAGAAAGAAAATTAAATTGCCTATTGAGAGCCTAATCCTTCTCCCATTTAATTTGATGGCAAGATTCCCATAGATTTCCAAAAGAGTAGTATTGGGATCTGAACCTGACTTAGGCCTTGTCTACACTACGAGAGTAGTTCGATTTTACTTAAATCGAATATTTGGAATCGATATTGCAAAGTCGAACGTGTGTGTCCACACTAAGGACAGTAATTCGACTTTGTGAGTCCACACTAACGGGGAAAGCGTCGACATTGGAAGCGGTGCACTGTGGGCAGCTATCCCACAGTTCCCGCAGTCCCCGCTGCCCATTGGAATTCTGGGTCGAGCCAGCAATGCCTTCTGGGTAAAAAAATGTGTCGAGGGTGCTTTTGGGTAACTGTCGTCATCCATCCATCACTCACTCCCGCCCTCCCTCCCTCCCTGAAAGCGCCGGCGGGAAATCATTTTGCGCACTTTTCAAGTCATTGACAGCGCGGACGCCACAGCACTGTGAGCATGGAGCCCGCTGCAACCATCGCTGCAGTTGTGGCCGCTCTCAACGCCTCGCAGCTTATCATACAGGTTGCCCTGAGGCAGATGCAGAAAAGTCAGGCGAGGAGGCTACGTCAACGCGGTGATGGCCTGAAGTCTGAGAGTAGCACAGACCTCTCAGAAAGCAGGGGACCCAGCGCCGAGGACATCACGGTGGCAATGGGTCATGTTGATGCCGTGGAACGGCGATTCTGGGCCCGGGAAACAAGCACTGAGTGGTGGGACCGCATAGTGCTGCAGGTCTGGGATGAATCACAGTGGCTGCGAAACTTCCGCATGCGGAAGGGAACTTTCCTTGAACTTTGTGAGTTGCTGTCCCCTGCCCTGAAGCGCAATGACACCCGGATGCGACCAGCCCTGACTGTCCAGAAGCGAGTGGCCATAGCCCTCTGGAAGCTTGCAACGCCTGACTGCTACCGGTCAGTCGCGAGCCAGTTTGGGGTGGGCAAATCTACCGTGGGGGTTGTTGTGATGCAAGTAGCCAAGGCAATCGTTGATGTACTGCTGCCAAAGGTAGTGACCCTGGGAAACTTGGAGGCGATCATAGATGGCTTCGCAGCGATGGGATTCCCAAACTGCGGTGGGGCCATAGATGGAACTCACATCCCTATCCTGGCACCGGACCACCAGGCCAGCCAGTACATTAACAGAAAGGGCTACTTTTCCATGGTGCTGCAAGCACTGGTGGACCACAGGGGACGTTTTACCAACATCTACGTGGGATGGCCGGGCAAGGTTCATGACGCTCGTGTTTTCAGGAACTCTGGTCTGTTTAGATGGCTGCAGCAAGGTATTTACTTCCCGGACCACAAAATAACTGTTGGGGATGTGGAGATGCCTATAGTCATCCTCGGGGACCCAGCCTACCCGCTAATGCCCTGGCTCATGAAGCCCTATACAGGTGCCCTGGACACTGAAAAAGAACTCTTCAACTACCGGCTGAGCAAGTGCAGAATGGTGGTGGAGTGTGCTTTTGGACGTCTCAAGGGGAGATGGAGAAGCTTGCTGACTCGCTGTGATCTCAGCGAAACCAATATCCCCATTGTTATAGCAGCTTGCTGTGTGCTCCACAATCTCTGTGAGAGCAAGGGGGAGACCTTTATGGCGGGGTGGGAGGTTGAGGAAATTAGCCTGGCTGCTGATTACTCACAGCCAGACAGCCGGGCGATTAGAAGAGACCAGCGGGAAGCGCTGTGCATCCGGGAGGCTTTGAAAGCAAAGTTCCTGAGTGAGCAGGGTAACCTGTGACTTTCTAATTTTGTGTACAGAGAAGCCTTCACCCCACTTCCAACACACGTTTCAAAATAAAAAATAGTTCAACTTTGTTAAAGCACACCGTTTTCTTTAATACTGTTTTCGCGGGAATTTTTAAAAACTGGGACGCAGACTGTGGTGCGGAGCGGGTGTAGTGTAGTCGCGCGAATGCAGCTTCTAAACTCAAGGACTGACAGGCTCCGCTGCGGTGGGATGGTTCTTTCAACGGAGCCTGTCACCCCTCCTGATAGGGACTGTGTGTATGGGGGGGTCTATGTGACTTTGTGGCAGGGGGGGGACGGTTACAGATCCCCTGCTGTGTGGCTCTGTGATCCTGCCTAAGGACCGCCGCTTAAGATCTCTAACTGCCCTCCCCTGCCACAAAGTCACAGAGCAACCCACCCCCCACCACATAACATGAAAAGAACCTCCCAGACTAACCAGGGTAAGTAGTCACTGCATCACTGCACTATGTATGTGCCTTGCTGCTGTGCCTGCCCCCGACTATGTACCCTGCCAAAGGTGACTGTCCTGTCCAATTACCAACCCCCTTTCCCCCCCTCCTCCAAAAGAACATGATGGAAACAGTAGTTAACAGAAACATATTTTTTATTATCAACTACACATGGGACTGGGAAGTGAAACTTGGACGGGGGCTTGTGTCAGGCGGGAAGGAAAGTACTTGTCAAACTTTGGGGAATGAGAGCCTTCTGCTGCTCGAGCTCTCTGCAGGGGTGGAGTGAGAGTTAGCAGGGACTCTGCCGCCTCTCCTTCTGTGCACTTTGGGTGAAGGGAGTATGGGACTTGGTGGCGGGGGAGGGCGGTTAGAGATGGACTGCAGCGGGGCTCTGTCCTCCTGCCTCCGTTCCTGCAGAACATCCACAAGGCGCCGGAGCGTGTCCGTTTGCTCCCTCAGTAGTCCAAGCAGGGTTTGAGTCGCCTGCTGGTCTTCCTGACGCCACCTCTCCTCCCGATCCATGTTTGCTTGGTGCATTCGGGTCAAGTTTTCCCGCCACTGGGTCTGCTGTGCTGCCTGGGCTCGGGAGCAGGCTATAAGCTCTGAGAACATGTCCTCCCGTGTCCTCTTCTTCTTATGCCTAATCCTCCCTAGCCTCTGGGAGTGTGATGACAGGCTAGGTTGTGAGACAGTCGCAGATGGGGCTGTGGGAATGGGAAAAAGGGAGTGAATTCCTCAGAAAGCTAAATGTACTTGTGAACAAAGAACATAGTCTTTCTCTGTGAACAGGACCATGCACAGCACCTATCACATGCGCACTCAGCACAAGGTCGAATTCTCGGCCTTCGCATTCAGTGTCTGGGGTTTTGCAGAGCACTTTCGAGAACCCTGTCAGGACAACGGAATTGCTCTTGCACGCAGACATGGTAAGCCGTAGATTCGTGGCAGCTTAAAACTTTAATATTAGTAATGGCCTCATTTCACATTGAAATCAATGTCGGTCCCTGCTGCCAGCAATCCGGCAAGCAGGAAGTCTGCTCCTGTCCCACACCCTCGCGGCTGTCCCCGGGAACGATCCCTTTCGGCTGACCCTCTCCCGCCTCCACCGCGTGGCTGCAAACCAGCGGTTACAGTTCTGTAAAGGAACGGTAAAGCAGTCCCAACACTAACATTCCCCTACCTCATTCAAAGCAGGTCGTCATGAGCGACATCACCCTCATGAGGATCTCTGAGAGCGACAGACAGAGAATGCTCCGGGAAAGCCTTCAAAGACCAGGGCCGTATGCCGCCATGCTGTGCCAAGCAATGATTCCGGAGTACTTGCTAGTCTCGTGGCGCGGCAACGTGTCCTACAACGGAGGACCCAATAAGGCCGCTCTCCCCAAGAACCTAATGCAGCGGATTTCAAATTACCTGCAGGAGAGCTTCCTTGAGATGTCCCCGGAGGATTTCTGCTCCATCCCCGGACATATAGACCGCATCTTACTGTAGCTGCAGTAGCAGGGACTAAACAGTAGAGCGGCTTGGGCAGGACAATCATGCAAAACCGGACATTGCTAGATTTTTTTCAAATAGTTGCACTGCCCATGACTGAACCGTTAAGTTAATCAAACTAATCATGAGAAACCCATTTTTTAAATTGTTAATAATCATGTTCTGTTACAAATAAATGTTTAGATGTTTACAACACTTACTGGATGATCCTTCACCAGATTCTGTGTCCGGGGTAACGGCTGGGGAGGGTTGGTAGGGGATCTCTGTAAGGGTGATGAAGAGATCCTGGCTGTCGGGGAAATCAGCGTTGTGAGCGCTGTCGACTGCCTCGTCCTCCTCATCTCCTTCCTCATCTTCCCCGTCCGCTAACATGTCCGAGGATCCGGCCGTGGACACTATCCCATCCTCAGAGTCCACAGTCAGTGGTGGGGTAGTGGTGGCGGCCGCACCGAGGATGGAATGCAGTGCCTCGTAGAAACGGGATGTCTGGGGATGGGATCCGGAGCGTCCGTTTGCCTCTTTGGTCTTCTGGTAGCCTTGCCTCAGCTCCTTGATTTTCACGCGGCACTGCGTTACATCCCGGCTGTATCCTCTCTCTGCCATGTCTTTAGAGATCTTCTCATAGATCTTTGCATTCCGTCTTTTGGATCGCAGCTCGGAAAGCACGGACTCATCGCCCCACACAGCGATGAGATCCAAGACTTCCCGATCAGTCCATGCTGGGGCCCTCTTTCTATTCTGAGATTGCACTGCCATCAGTGCTGGAGAGCTCTGCATCGTTGCCAGTGCTGCTGAGCTTGCCACGATGTCCAGACAGGAAATGAGATTCAAACTGGCCAGACAGGAAAAGGAATTCCAATTCAAATTTTCCCGGGGCTTTTCCTGTGTGGCAGTTCAGAACATCCGAGCTCTTACTGCTGTCCAGAGCGTCAACAGAGTGGTGCACTGTGGGATAGCTCCTGGAGCTATTAGCGTCGATTTCCATCCACACCTAGCCTAATTCGACATGGCCATGTCGAATTTAGCGCTACTCCCCTCGTCGGGGAGGAGTACAGAAGTCGAATTAAAGAGACCTCTATGTCGAACTAAATACCTTCGCGGTGTGGACGGGTGCAGGGTTAATTCGATGTAACGGCGCTAACTTCGACATAAACGTCTAGTGTAGACCAGGCCTTAGTGATTAAGAGTCACTTTTTTTTTCTATTTAGTGTTTTTTTTATACCCTGTATCTACATTTTCTGTTAAACAGTCCCACAACACTGCCAAGTGCATATGAACTCTATAAACCTTTTTGAATTATTGTATTTCTCAGTCTTAAGGTACTTTCCAATACAATACAGATTGCAGTAATGCTTCCTTCATATTTATAAATTGGGCAGTAGATAGTAATATGTTCTATGGTCTGTCCTGGTGACCCATACTCGCACACCGGCGAGTCCTTGATTTTCCATTTGTGCATTAGATATCTGCATCTATCATGGCTGGTTCGAATTTGGTTCAGAGTTGACCAAAGTGACCGTGGAAGGTCAAACCCAGGAATCTTCTGTGTGGGATCTGGCACAAGGTGCTTAATATTTAAGTCTTGTTTAGCCCAATCTGCTTTCCAAAGTTCCCATGATGCACCACATCACTGTATTTAGCTGGGTATCCACAAGTCGTGTGTGGCTGCATCTGCTCCATACTGGTACACAATATTCAGCTACTGAATATACAAGTGCTATTGCAGATGTTCGCAACACTGATGCACCCCAGGTTTTACCTGCTAGTTAAGAACATAAGAATGGCCGTATTGGGTCAGAGCAAAGGTTCAACCAGCCCAGTATCCTGTCTACCAACAGTGGCCAATGCCAGGTGCCCCAGAGGGAGTGAACCTAACAGGTAATGATTAAGTGATCTCTCTCCTGCCGTTGGCTCTCATTTTTATCTTTGCAGCTACCTTCTCAAGATTATCATGGAAGGAGAGGGTGCAGTCGAATTTCACTCAGAGATGTGTTGGAGTATAATCGTGCACATTTTTACCACAAAAAGCTACTTTCAATGTGTTTTTGGGACTCTTATTATAAGATGAAATGTGCTTACTATTGTTTTTCCAGAGTTTGGTTTGAGCCTCAATTTCCAGAAATATTGTTCCATATTTTGGAGGTTCTCAATGTCATGGAGGTTTGATGCTTGGATTGTCATGGCAAGATCATCTGTATATCCAATTTTTTGTAATTTAGTTGAAGGCATGTCACTTATATAAATATTAAAAAGGGTTGGTGCAAGTACAGAGCCTTGTGGTAGTCCATTGTTTATGATACGGCGTGAGCTGGCCTTATTATTCAAGAACACCCACAGGCGTCTGTTACTCAACATAGTCCACAGCTAGCGAAGTGTATGGTAGTAAGGTATAATTTTAGCAAGTTTCAGCATCAGGCCCTTAATCCATACAGTATCATACACAAATGCCAGGTCAACAAATACTGGGCCAGTCTTTAGGGGCTTTTTGATAGCCAGCCTCCATGTGAGCTGTGAGTGCCAGAACTTGGTCACAACAACTATGTTTTGGCCAGAAGCCTGCCTGTTGGAAAGGAATAATTGGCTCAGTAAAAGGGTATATTCTTTTGAGTATGATACGTTCAAAAAGTTTATAGGTCATACATAGCAAAATTTGCTTCCCACTTCATTAGGGGGAATTCCAGGCTTTGGAATGGCAATTACAATTGCCTCACAACATATTCCAGGGATCTGTACTGTCCTTAAGGAAACAGAGTACAATGTTGCTAGCCATTGGAGTCCTTTGGGGCTGAGATGGTGGAGGAATTCTGGCGGAATACCATCAGGACCCACAGCCTTCCCTTTTTTCATCACGGCAAGTCCTTCTTTTACTTCCTCAATGCTGACAGTGGAAGGGATTGATGCAAGTGTTCGGTAAAGTTGTTGATACACTTCTCTTCTTGTGTGTTTATCAAGTAGTCCTTTTGTGTATCTAGTTTGAAGGCTATTGAGTTTGGCTGGATTTTTGGTGGCCGGTACTCTGTGGGATTAGAGCTCCAAGACATCATAATAATGTCCAGACTCGACCAATTGAATGTGTAAAATCAAGGTTTTCTATGCAATTGAGCCAGTGCTGGCATCTTGCTTTGTCAAGGGAATGTAGCAGGGCATTTGCAGTATGAGAGTTCCTGGTCTGATTGTATGCCAGAGCAACTGCTGCATCTCTGTCATCCAGCAGGGAGTGTGCTTTTTCTGGAAGCCTCAGGGAACATTCTTCTTTCCTGATACTTTCAGGAGCCTGCAAACTGTTGATAGCATTCTGGTCTTGCTGGAATCCTTGCAACAGTTCTCAGTCTGTTTGTAGGCATCCCAATCAGCTTTAGCAAAATTCCATCATGGCACCCGTTTTGGAAAGAACACAAGAATTTCAATAGGCCTGTGTTGGCTGTTTGGAAATGCCGACAGTATTTTGTGTTACGATGAGAGTGTTACCACTTTGGTCTTTAGATACAAATTTTAGGTCTGGATTGTACCCACGTTGCCAGTGGCTTGAATGGAATATTGATTGTTGTTTTAGTTCATAGATTAGTTGTAAGTCTTGCAGATATCCAGTCCATGAGATCTTCGCCATTGGTTTCATTTGTTTTATATCCCCACATAGTGTGGTAAGTATTAAAATCACCTGCATACATGCATGGAATAGGAGTGCTGGTTTTGGTTATCTTGTGCTAGGGGCTTTATAGATGTTGGTAATGTGGAGCTCCCCTAATTTGATAGTTGTGGTAAATGTGGTCTCCTCTTCAGTTGATGGAACAACATTAATATCTGTGATGGTGTCCTTGATGTATATTGCCAAGCCATATTTAGGATGATAATGGCTAGTCTTTAGGTTGTATCCATAGAAACGGTAGCACCTAGCCTTTTGGTCATTGGCAACATGGGTCTCTTGCAACATGAGGATATCAATGTTGTATGTCTTCAGCAAGTTTTCAAGATACTCTCATTGGCAAAATGTGAGTCCTTCAACATTAAATTGCAGGATTCTTATTCCAGGGCCTATTTGGCATGTTGTATGGCCCTGAGGAGGAACTTTAGGATCTGTTGAGTTGCTGCTCTGATGACTAGGAAATTGCTGAGTGATGTTTGGTCGCTGAGTTGATGACATTCGTTGTGAATTTTCACTTAACAGAATGGGCCCTGTGAAGGCTGCCATCTTCCACTCATTTGGCTCAATCAACTTCAGATGAAATTGTAGTTGCTGCTCTACACCAGCCATATAAAAGAAGAAAAAGAAGAAGAAGTTGCAGATGGAAACTTTAAAGAAAATATAGTGTGCCATTGCTAATGTACCATTCAGCACTTTAAAAATTCCCCTTTTCTGCTTCCCGTATTTTTGGTCCTTAGTTACAATTTAAAGGTAGTTAAGAAAAAAGTTCTAATGAACTTAAAACTGTATTGGCCTTTTACCAGTCTTGTAGAGAACATCAGTCTTGATATATGATCCTTACATGTAATATTGAAAGCACGGATGGCAGCACCGCTTAACATTAAGGTTTCCTGACATTTCCCATGATAAGACCCTGTTTTCAGTTGCTTATAACATTGCAAAACTTCAACTGCTATTTTGAATGCCTGGGATAGTTGATTTTTTTTTTTTTTTTTAATTTCAGTCAAAATGGTTCAGCCTTTTCTGAGAATGAAGCTAGGAGAAAAATTGTGTGTGTGGTTATTATTATTATTTTTTTTTACAATGTTTGAGAAATTCAGGTGACCTTTTTCTTAGCTTTAGCACTCCCATGCTATGGAATCTGAAATCTGACAGGGAGGTGGCCTTTGCATCAGGGATGTGACTTCCTATCTGTGTTAACAAAAATCTGCCCAAGTTTAGATAAACAAGCCGTTGGGGGCAAAAAAAATGCAGTTTGCACATGCTCACTAGAGACTGGCTTCTGCATCACAGCTGTTTCCTGATGATTCCATCCACATTGGGCATGCTCCAGCCCAAGGCTGAGTAGGACTTTCCCTGTAATTGCTGATCCCTGTTCCTGCAGGATGGACACCTGAACTGAGAGCAAAGCTTGTGTCTCCTGTGCTCTGAATGACCCCCTGAGGGGCCCAGGCAGACTAGAGGGGGAAGTTGCCTGACTCAAATGCAGCAGGGATAAGGAACAGGGTGTGGGCTGGTCTACACTGGGGGAGGATCGATCTAAGATACGTGAATAGTGTAGCTGAAGTCGAAGTATCTAAGATCGAATTACCTGGGGTCCACACTGCGCGGGATCGACGGCCGCAGCTCCCCCGTTGACTGCGCTACCGCCGCTCGCTCTGGTGGAGTTCCGGAGTCAATGGTGAGTGCATTCGGGGATCGATAGATCGCGTCTTAATGAGACGTTATATATCAATCCCGGATAAATCGATTGCTACCCGCCGATACGGTGGGTAGTGAAGATGTACCCTGTGTGTGGGGAGCTTGGTGGTGGAGACTGGAACTGGTGGCTGACACGAGGTGAGAGAGGGAGACAGACTGGTTTGGGAATGGGGAGGGAGATGAGGAAATAGTGGGGTCACAGGAAATTAGGGCTGGTTTGGCAAGGAGCCAATGTGGGGGTGATTGAGATTGGCTGAGGAGTGAAGGGAAGGGAGAGGGTAAGAAGGCAGGAAATAGAAAACAGTGGTGTGAAGGAAAGGATGTGGAGGGGAAGGAGAAATAGCTATGAGGAGCCAGGCTGTGAAGGGAGAACTGGGAATGGCTGAGGCAAAGAGACTGGTACAAGGAGTTGGTGGACACATGCTGATATTGGATGAGGAGACTGGGGACGGAGTCTGGGACTGGGGACCAGTGGAGATGCAGCACATGAGTGAAGGGGACAACTGGAGGCCAGGATGGGAAGAAAGACAGATTGGATGAGGAGCCTGGAGAGTTGAAATGGGCAAGGAGACTGGGGACAAGGAGATGGGGTTGAATTGGGAATGGCTGGGCAAAGAGACAGGGAGAGGCACAATGAGGAGAATGTGATTGGGTTAAGGATCTAAGCTGCAGAAGACACAGAAATGACACAGGGATAGGTGGAGGGACGGGGGTCAAGTTTGGGAGAAAAGACAAATGAAATTATGCTTACTAGGGCACAATCCACTCCAAAGCCTAGAATAGTTCAAGATTTTTGAGTCTCATCATTCTTCTGCTGTGAGCAAATATTTGTGAAACCCACTGGCTGAATGTCTCATCTCTCTCTAGTGCTGGTCCACAGAAAGGATTACAACCTACTACTGCTGCTCCTTACTCTGTTAACACACGTGACAGAGGTCTGTGTAGTGGTCTAAAGGTCCCAACCCTGCTGATGACCCATCTGGGTGTCAATAAGATAGAATTTGTTTTTTCCAGTTTCTTTTCCTACCTTGAAAGAACATAAATAAGATTTCAAATTCAAACACTCAAAAATTAGGAAATGCAAGAACTAATGCAAGTACCACCTTGATTCAGCCCCCATGTGCATATGCATTATGATACACTCTTTAATGATATGATTACATATTATTTTTTCCATAGGTCCCCTGCCTTATTCAGTGCACAGGATTGACCTGTTCTGTGAATGAACATGGACCCTGAAGGTTAACAAACTCAGCTGTTATGGATCACTGGGCAAAATTAGTTCAAAAGACTTACAGCTCAATCTTTGTTACCACCATACAATATATTATTTTTTATCATTAAATGCACAGGATGGACAATACTTCCTGGATGATAAACTATTCCACATAATGGAATGAGTTAGTGTCATGAGATTCCCCACATGTTCGCATCCTCTTAATGCAAAAGAAGACTCAGAATAATTGTGTTTGCAAATTAGGCTTGCATTTGCACAACAACTACTTAAAACTCTGGTCTAATAGCTACACCTTTCAAACAGCATTCCCTGGTTCATAGCAAAATCTCTAACTGATTTGCATGACATTTTATATGCATAATATGCCACATTCTAGCTGCTTTAATGAAAATAAAGGAAACTCAAATTTCCCTCTGGGACATGTTGGCTATTCATTTTAGCCATACACATAGCATCAATCAAAATGATATGGGCTGTCCAGGTGACTAGATTTGTGGAAGAATGAAAAACACAACCCAACTCCAAAAGCTTGATATTCTGAGGGCAATATTCCAGATTCCCTTCAAATTGGGCTCTGTGTAGATAGTAATGGATGGTGCTGCTCTTTGTCGAACTTGATTTGAATCACTACTTATGACTTTCAGTACAGCACAGGGGCTGAAATAGGGACAATCTGAAAAAAGTGATATGGGAAACAAGACTTATAAATCAGTTAATTGAACTAGATGGTTTTGGAGAATAAGGAATACGGGGCAGTACTGCTGCCAGGTGGATTTTAAGCTGGTGAAATGCCTGTTGCTTATAAGTTTTTAGGGTTGAGAAGGCTTTGCTGGAAGTGTACAGTTAATCAGAAAATAATGTTTTGCTCATGTACAATCTCTCTCCCTATCATTTTTATTTGAGATAGAAAAGAACTGGAATCTCTCATCCATAACCTCTAACACCAACTTCAAATAGTGCAGATAAACTTGAATCTGGCTGTAAAGTATTATCTTTGTATTTATTTATTTGAAAGAGACACCAGCGCAGTGAGGTTTTGCAGAATCAAAACCCAGCCTCCTTGGCACATCTCTCACCTTAATATTTTAGTTTACATGCAGATTAAAACAAGTTCTGATCCCTGGAGGCTGCATCTTTCTTCCATTCCCAATTGCAGTTTCTGAACTGTTTCATAGAAAATACTTGCTAGAAGAAGGGAGATCCAGGGGGAGAAAAACTCTTAAAATGTCAGACTCTTTAAATATTACACACATAAAGCTATGTTAGAAGAATATCGTTAAACATGCAAACCAAGCCCTCAACATTTAAGAAATGCCAGAATTAAGGTTGTCCATACAAGTTTAATTTGGCCCCTTGTGCATATTCATTCTGATACAGTCCTTAATTACATTATCATATTCTACTTTTATTCATTCAATGAATAGGATGGACAGTGCTTTCTGAATGAGGAACTATTCAATATTTTCTTTTTTCCTCTTTTTTTCATTGTGTGGCCATATGCCATATTTACTATTCATACACTTGTCTAAAAAGAGAATTATTAATTTCCATAAGGGTTCTTCTTTAGCACCCCCTACTTTAGAAAATGAGTGCTTCACAGACATAACACCTCTGTGAGATAAGGGAGTGTTGCTCACATTTTACAGAAGGGGAAGGGAGACAAAGAGAAATTAAATTAATCCTAATCTGAGATGCTTAGGGCCTGATTTTTCACAGTAGTCACCATTATATGTTCAAAGCACAGCTCTCATTGACTGCAGTTACAGCTGTGAGTGTTCAGCATTTCTACAAGTCAGACCTCTGGGTCTCACCTTGTGCACCCAGAAAAGGCGGTTGTAACAGAATCACTAACAGTGCTCTTGCTTCCTCATACTGTTACACAGGACCTTGCTATCACACTGCCATTACTGTATAATTAATTCCGCTGGTGTCAAGCAAGAAGACATTTTCACAGTAGCATCGTGCTGCCAAAATGTCTACATCAAGAGGCAATACATGGAGCATTCCCTAGGGTAAAATACTTGTGCCAACCCCCATATCTCCCTCCCATCCCCCCCCACTCCTGCTGCAAAAGTTACCCTCTATTAGTCCATGTCATGGGGTCACTCATCACACTGGCACCACCTGCTGAGCATTTTGGGCATTAACTCCATGGTGGTAGCTCTCCCATCCTCACCTCCATCTGCAAACCAGTTACGACTCCTTTCTCTTGGCATCTGCTTCGTGGCACAGCCCTCTGCTGTGTTACCATCTGGCTTCCCCCCCTTCTGGAGAACTCCTCTAACAAGAGTCCAGCCATTCCTCGCAGCAGCTTGGCAGTCCACAGCTGGGTGGCTCCTTCAGTGGCTGGGGAGCAGGCCCACCCACTACTCTGGGTCCCAGAATCAGGAACCCTGAAAACAGCAGCTTCCTGTTGCCTCTTTCTTCCAGCTCACTGTCTCTATTCCCTGGGCCACTTCCCCACAGCCTCAGTTCCTTCTGCTCCTGCCTCTGACTCCAGCTCCTTTGCCCTCTTCCGAGGGCCTCAAGCCTGTAAGTCCTGGCAGCCCATCAGGATCTCTCCCTAGCTCCCCCAGCCACTAGACCTGCCCTTCCCCAGGTGCTGGTCTCACTGTAGCCCTCTAGGAAGCCAGTCTTCTCCCTAGGGCTCCCTGCAGCAGACTCTCTGCTCT
This sequence comes from Trachemys scripta elegans, assembly GCF_013100865.1. Classification (NCBI taxonomy): domain Eukaryota; kingdom Metazoa; phylum Chordata; order Testudines; family Emydidae; genus Trachemys; species Trachemys scripta. The sequence continues at coordinate 176,771,873 of NC_048300.1, forward strand.
GGTCTGCAGCTTCCTTTTATATTGGTCAGCTAGGCCCTGATTGGCTGGTCTAACTGCCACCCTGATTAGCTTGTCCAGCCGCCACCCTAATTGGCTGTTTCCTCTGCAGCCACTCCTTTGGCTGCCTGCTGCTCAGCCTCCCTAGGCTGGTTTTAACCCTCTCAGGGCCAGTGGCGGGCAGGTGCCCTGTCACAGTCCAATACTTGGGTTACATCACTTTTACATAACCTTGAAAAAATAAAGCAATCCTTGCTAGGAACAGAGTAAGAAACATTATTAAAAAAAAGTCAAGATTGTCCCTTTCAGGATTAAGAAGCTGGTTTGGTTACTGGTGGTCTTCTATGAACCCATTCCAGCACATCAGTACTTCTCTGAAGGAATTGAAACTAGAGTCTCTTTCAGTCCTCCAAATGGGATACAATTTAGTATGTTTTAAGAGTGAGCACAGGAGGGTGACAGGCTAAGCTTTAATGTATCTTGAAGCCATTAACCTAAAAGAACATTACTATTGCAGATCACTGTGGTTAGCACTGAACAGAGATTACATTAAAGAGCATGCCCCAGAATGAAGTGAATGCTCCATGTCCAGCTACTACTGCCTCAAATTGAACAAGTGATCTTAGGGTTGGTCCACACTAACCCCACACTGCGAACTAAGCTACGCAACTTCAGCTACGTAAATAACGTAGCTGAAGTCGAAGTACCTTAGTTCGAACTTACCACGGGTCCAGACGCGGCAGGCAGACTCCCCCGTCGACTGCGCGTACTCCTCTCGCAGAGCAGGAGTACCGGCGTCGACGGCGAGCACTTCCGGGATTGATTTATCGCGTCTAGACAAGAGTGGAATAAAGCACTGGAATAAATTGCCTAGGGAGGTCGTGGAATCTCCATCTCTGGAGATATTTAAGAGTAGGTTAGATAAATGTCTATCAGGGATGGTCTAGACAGTATTTGGTCCTGCCATGCGGGCAGGGGACTGGACTCAACGACCTCTCGAGGTCCCTTCCAGTCCTAGAATCTATGAATCTATGGAAAAAAAAAGGTTGATTGCTTACTGCTGGACCCGGAGGTAAGTATAGACGTACCTTTAGTCTTCTAGGTCATTGCAAAACTTTTAGTTGGCATAAGGAGTAGCATGGATAGCAAAGTGTATGTCTCTTTGGAAGTCACTCAAGAGTGAACAGGGCTGTTTATTGTGATGTAAATGCAAATGAACAAAACTGGAAAAACAGCTTTTCATCATGTTCCTTTTATAAAGACACCAATTAATCTCAGTTGTTTAGACATGATTACTTTCCCCTGGCCCTCACTTTGGGAGAAAAAATGAAAAAATATTTATTAAAACTTAGGCAATATTTGGCTCCTATTTATTTTGTGAAAAGTGTCTTTGGAGCTGAAAACAAGTTTTTCCCTCACTTCTATACTGTTTAGTATATGGTGGTGTAATCAGTATGCCTTCAACTCTTGTCTACTGGTGAGTTCTTTGGCTTCTTTCTTCGTGTCTATCCACTTTAGCCTGAAGGCAACATAACCTCCAAGGATGAGGCACCTGAGTCCAGGCCCCTTTGACCAAGACTGAAGAAGGAACGGAGTAGATGCTGAAGAATTTTACTCTTCAGCATCTCTCAGGGTATGTCTACACTGCAATTACACACCCGTGCCCGCGGGGCTCAAGCTAAAGGGCTATTTAATTGTTGTGTAGATGTTCAGGCGTGGGCTTCAGCCTGAGCTCTGGGACCCTTCCGCCTCTCAGGGTCCTAGAACCCACGATCCAGCCTGCGTTCCAACATCTACACTTCAATTTAACAGCCCCTTAGCCCAAGCCCCATGAGCCAGTGTCAGCTGGCACAGGCCAGTTGTGGGTGTCTAACTGAAGTGTAGACATACCCTCAGATTTCTCTTTTTTCTCCAAGGATGTCTGTGTGAAATTACTCAAATGGTAATCTTAAACACAAGAGTTATTAAATAGTGAGATACAATGACATTTTAACAAACCTTTCTTTTTTTTTTATCTACCTGTACTCATCCTTCTCATAAACTAAGCTAGATAAGACATTCACAGCTTAGTTACAGAGTAAACAGAAAATGAATAGCTTATATCCCTCAAAAGCAGTCGCCTCTCGCTAGACACTTTGGTCCACTCGACAGCTACCTTTTGTGACTAGATACCAAACCCTTGCTGTGTCCAGATATCTCTAACCAAACTCCTCTGTCTACATCAGCTTATGTGTCCAGGCCTGCCTTCAATCCCCATCCCACAGACTCATTAAACATTGTTATGATATATGAGATAGAGACAGAGGTCTAGATACTTCGTCAAAGGCAAGATAACCAGATTGAGCTCTCCCCTCCTCCCCCCCCAAAAAAGTATGTCACGGGACACACACGGATCTAGATTGAATTACACAAGCCTACAGGAGAGAGGGAAGGCTCTAAGGTGTGGGCAGGATATGACATGTTGAATTCTTTCTTTGGTATATTTTAAAGCTACTTTTATCCTTTTATGTTAAGAATTTAAGCCCCACCCCATACTTAATGTGATGTATTTCTGGCCAAGGAATGTTGACCAACCTACAAGAACTTCAAAGAAAGAGAGAAAACACAGCAAAACAATTGAAAGGACTTGAGACAAGAAACTACCATAGAGGCCACACAAGAACCTGATTTGAAGGCAGTTAGGGTCCAGCACCAAGCCCTCTAGCTATCATCAAGTTAGCACAAATCTGTGTGCTCGAGCTGGGAATCACAGACCTAACTCTAGTGCTGGCATAGCCACTCTTTCAGCCCAAGAGACTATTTTAAAAAGAAAGTTATGAGCAGATGAAAGCTGGAGATTGTAATTAAGGTGGAGTTACAATCTATATATAGCTTTTGGGACTGCAGTAGCCTGTGGTCAACATTTTCACAAATGACAGTCTGAAGTTAAATCTTTATGTCCATATTTAGCTACCTAAATGAGGCATCATTTTCAAAGGTGGTGAGCAGTCAGCAATTTCCATTAACTTTGAAAATCAGGCCATTTAATTAGATGCATACTGTGACACTGATCCAGAAAGGGTTAAGCAACTAGCAGACTAAATGACCCAAACTCAACCTTTAAAGACATATTAGACAAGTATGGTAATTAGGGTAATTTCTTATAAATAACTAACAAAGCTATGTTAGGTAGTCTAAAGCTTTGAAATACAAATCTGTATTATAGAGAACTAGTGGTAAATACTGGTTGTATTTGTATGTGTTTTCCTATATCTTGTTAGATGTTAACCGTAAAACCAGATTAGCTTGCGGATGCCAATTCCCTTTCATTTCTTAATTACATGATATTATTCTTGCAGATGCTTCAGTTAACCTTAAGATCAAAGATGTAAGATATTGCAGGAAATGATATTGCTTACATTGTCTTCAGCTTAAATTGTCTGTGCCATAATGGAATGCCTTGATAGTTTGAATGGATAATTGCCTTATGTTAATTATACTACTAGTTTGCCTATGTATACATAGGAAAGGGGAATTTTTATTTCAAAGCAACAATGGGCATTACCTATTCTTCATTCAAGGAATGCCTGCTGTGTTATGCTGTCAAGAGGCTATTGTAGTCTGCTAGAGATCTATAAAAGAACTCTAGGACCTGATTCTGTTATCTCAAGTCTGCTTGGACTTTATCAGGGGAGGTTTTGAGATATAAGACTGAGATCTCTAGGTATCCTGGACTGTCCCTGCAAATTCTTATGGAAGGATTTGAACATACGCTATACATGAACTGCCTATTTAGATTATAACCTATGGAATTGATTCTGAAAGAATTTTTTGCAACTCAGCGGCTCACCATCTCTACTATGAAACTGACCTAAGAACTTCATTCATTTTTGTAAAAAGAACAGAAGTACTTGTGGCACCTTAGGGTACATCATCACTACCCGCCGTATCGGCGGGTAGCAATTGATTTATCTGGGATCGATATATCGCGTCTCGTTAAGACCCCCGAACGCGCTCACCGTCGACTCCGGAACTCCACCAGAGCGAGCGGCGGTAGCGCAGTCGACGGGGGAGCCGCGGCCGTCAATCCCGCACCGTGTGGACGCCAGGTAATTCGATCTTAGATACTTTGACTTCAGCTACGCTATTCGCATAGCTGAAGTTGTGTATCTTAGATCGATTCCCCCCCCCCCCAGTATAGACCAGCCCTTAGAGACTAACAAATTTATTTGAGCATAAGCTTTCGTGGGCTACAGCCCACTTCATCAGATGCATAGAATGGAACACACAAAAAGAAGATATTTATACATACAGAAAACATGAAAAGGTGGAAGTAGCCATACCAACTGTAAGAGGCCAATCAATTGAGATGAGCTATCATCAGCAGAATATGTATGTATAATGATCTTTTAACCAATACTCACTCTCTTCTTTTTTTAATAAATCTTAGTTTCGTTAATAAGAATTGACCGTAAGTATGTACTTGGGTAAGATCTGAAATATTCACTGATGGGTAATGTGTCCGATCCCTTGGGATTAGTAGAACTTTATATATGGTGAATAAGATTTTAAATAATTCTCACTATATTTGACTTGGCTGTCTGGGTGGGAGCCCAGAGCTGGACTGCTTTAAGGCAGCAGTGTTTTTGGCTTGTGGGTAACCAGTAAGGTATTGTAGATGCTGTTTTGTTGCTGGCTTTGTGAATCTAATTATAAGAATAACCACCAGTGTTGGGGATTGTCTGCCCCATTCTTTACAGTTTGCCCTGATAGAGAAATCTCAGTAAGCCCCCTTCAGCGACCATGGTCACATATGCTATAGCATTTCAGCAACATTTTCAAAAGCTCCCATGGGATTTAGGAACATAAGTGTCACTGGGACTTATGCTCTTAAGTAATTTAGGAGCTTTTGAAAACTTTACTCTTGGAGTCTGACTTTCATCACTCACTTTTGACAGTCTTACAATGTACAATATATGGTAGTGCACTCAGTGTTTTGGTGTTACTGCCACACTGGAATCATGTGCACATTCAGACTGCAATTTTCCTGGAAAAAAATACAACTAACTCTGGACGTTGGATTTGTCTATATTCAGATGGTTGGCTTTGGGTATCAGTGTCTGGTTCCTCTCCTAAGTTATTAATGCACAATTTGCACTGGCAATAAAAATGAAGAGATGGAGGAAGAAAGATCTATCTTCAAGGTAATTGTCTTTTAAATCCAGTCTGATTGCCATACAGCACATGAAGTCAGCTGCACTGCCAAACAGGTTGAGAGCTCACTGTGCTGAATTAATTAAACACAAGGAAGAAATTCTGCTCTGGATTTTTCCTTAATTTTTTATTCTTGTCTATTACAGTTTTATTGGCAGAAGTAGATATGAAGTGATAAAATATATCACACATACAGTGTACAGTTCTTGAGCTTGTACAACAGAAGCTTTCAAGTGTAGCCAAAAAGTGAAGGAGGAAGGGGAAGTACCTTTGAGAAGGGCCAGAAGATATTGCCCTAAAACACACCATTATAAATATTTGAGTAACAATATCAGAAAAGAAAAATACTTCATTTTGGTGTGAATAACAGCAACCCATGTCTTGCTTCTGGTTATATAATGTCCTTGTATTCCTGCTCATAAATCAGTGTCCCAAACCCAGTGTTTGAAATAAGTTCTATAATCATTTGGAGATCATAAATCTTGCAGCCTTTTCTTAATGTAACATTGTCATATGTCTTGTCTCAGGCTAGGCTGAGTCCAAGATTATGCAATCCAACTTCGAAGGTGACAGGTAGTTTTTCAGACCTGACAAACAGTATGTCCAGTTAGAGTACTTGTTCATTTATCGTGTCTACCAATTAATTTTATGTGATTTCTGCGTCAAGGTATGTTTACCTACAACACACAAAAGATTTAAGAAAGAATTTACAAGCTAATACTTGAGTTTCGTTTCCTTTCATTGATTTATGAGTTGTCATCCACAGTTTCACTCATTCTTTTGTATGTGTGTGTAGGGGGGTTTCTGTCACTTATCTGCAATATGTGCTATTTCATCATTGCAAAGTTATAAGTAAATTAAGCAGAAAATAAGCCACAATATAGCAAAAATGCAGATTTTTATTATCTGGATTAAACCTTGTTATGCATTGAGTTGAAACCTCACTGAAATTGATGTATGAATATGCCCCTCACTTGAGACTGCTGTACAAGACAGTTAAAGGGTTCATACCTAAAACAAGGCCTAATAGAGTCTGCCTGGAACCTAGTGCCATGTGAGAGGAGGGTTCCACTGGGTATTTTTCTGGGGTGTGGATGTAAGAGAGAGAACTGAGGTGCAGACAAGAAACAGACTGAAAGCAGAGAAAGAAAATGAAGGCGCAGCCTGTAACTGTGGGAGAAATCTAGAGAAAGGTTCTGCATTGGGGATGCTGGCTGAAAGAAGTTTGAGCCTGTACACTAAGAAACGACTCCTTTTGTTTTTGGTTCCTCTTGCATTCACAGAAGCAGGACTTTGTACATTCCTGATAAATAAACACGATTGCACCAAAGAAAATATCAGCCTCCATCATCAGTTCCTACTGCCAGCTGGAATATCCCTAGGGGGTCCAAACATTGTCTAGCTCCTCAGGTCAAAAAGGGGGTACTCATATAAATATTCAGCAAGTGAGAGTGAATATAAGAAATCTAATTAGGGTGGAGCCACAAGAGGTTCTGAATGTAGTTCAAATAAGTAAGGCTAAGGTTTAGTCATGGGTATTTTTAGTAAAAGTCATGGACAGGTCACAGGCAGTAAACAAATATTCATAGCCTGTGACCTGTCCATGACTTGTACTAACAATATGACTAAATCTCAGGTGCTCTGCAGCCTGGGACACTGCTGGTGCTGGGGTGGGGCAGTGGCCTACTTCCCAGGACTGCCACTGGTGCTGAGGGGTGGGGGCTCAGTGGCCCAAGACTGCCCCATAAGGGAACAGTGTGGGTTGCCCAGTGACCACCCGAGCTGCTTGGGTGGCCCTGGAGTCAGATGCACCAGCTGCTGCAGAAGTCACGGAAGTCCCAGAAAGTCACGGAATCCGTGACTTCTGTGATCTCCGCGACAGACTCATAGCCTTACAAATAAGTATACCAACATTGAATGCTGTGTCATGGAACCCTGAATGCAGCTGTCCCATGACTCCTCATTATAATAATCTTCAAGACCAGGTCTTTGGCAGATACAATACAACTCCCTTCTCTGGTGTCATTTTAGTGTTGCTCCCAATCCAGACTAGCTCCCAGTCCCAATCTGCCTCCCAGTCCAGAAGGCTTTTGGGTAGGGAATGGTGGTGGAATAAGACCACAGTCCATCTGCACCTGTTTGGATGCCTTGCTGGGTCAGTGAAAATGAGAATGTGAGTTAACTATTTAAATTGAGAAGCTAGTTATTGGTAGCTGATCTGGGAAAATGGGGAGGAAGGAAAAATGGGCAAAGGAATTTAGCTATTGGGAACTTGCTGGAGGTGAAGCGCTCTGCATTCCATGTTGTGGGAGCTGGAAATGATCCTACAGCACTTATTCTTGGACATTGTATCATCACTTCCCACCAGTATAAAAACAAATGAGGTCAGCTCCTATCCCTTCCTGCATAATAGACACATTAATATATGTTGGCTGTCAATGACGCACCAGAATACTAAAGTGTGCATCGTTGACAGTCTTTCCCCTGCATTGCTTTAGTGGGGTGGATGAGCTTGTTTCTGTGCATATACCTTATGCAAAGGAGTTACTGTGTATATAGCAAATCCCCATGAAATGCAGTGGGACTACACATGCAGAGAATCAATTGAGAAACAGGATGGTACAGTAGCTAGGGCACCAGTTTGAGAGTAACTCAAACTGCTTTTAGCTCCCTGCTCCACCACAGGTTTCCTTTGTGACCTTGTAGACCAGGCCTTATTTCCTTGTCTCACTTAGCCAGCAGCACTGGCTGGGGGAGGATAGGTAGGAAGTATACGCAAGGCTCCACCCACCTTACCCTGATCACTCACTCTCTGAATGTTGCAGCCCTTACTCTAAGAGGAGATTCCTATAATCTGGCCTGGATTCAAGATTGAGATAGATGAAGCACAGGGTTGGTAAGGATGGGATGCTTGCTGTCCCTTACTTCCTTGCTCATCCATGTAAGACAAATTCCTAGTATTTATTAGAATGGGGTGGGAATAGCGATATTCTTCCCTGCCAAACTAAAAGTGCATATTGTGACTAATGTGTCAGTGTTTTGCATCATCATAACCTAAACCTTTTGGATATTAGGTTTTGGCCTCAGGCCCAATGTGATAAAGGTATTGACATATTGACTGATCTCACAAGAAAATCATACTTGCTGGAGTTTTAGTTAACCTCAGTAAAACTGTTAGTCAATAATTTAGATAAAAATGACAATGCTTTTTAAAAATAACCAGATTATGTATAGATGCCATTTTGTATGGACTATTTTATCTTTGCAATGCCATGACAGAGTATAAAGGATGTTCGATTTTTTTATATCATAATATCTGTGTGTGCATTTTTAAGTGGTAGCCAAATGAATAAGGATATATTATTTGAAACTGAGTTTTTTAAGATAAGAAGTTACTGAAAAACAGAACGTGGGTGGTGGTGGGGGGGGGGAGATAATCAATGGAATCCAAACACATCAACTCCTACGCATTAGCTTGAAAATATTGCGATAAGAAATTATTAGCATTTCCAAAATCAAAAGAAAATGGTCTCTTTTTTCAAAAAGGATTAACTAATTGATTGCTTTCATGTTTCCACTAGCACAATTAGTCCCATCTTTCTGTTTTCTATATAAAGGCATAAAGCATTAAATTCACTCTTGTATATACATGTATGTAAAAGGGAGGTGTAGAATTTTTATTGCCTTTTAAAAGGGTAATCAGCACTAATGGATAGTAAACCTAAGGAAAAAAATCAAATTAAGGTTTACTGGAAGCAAGAAGGTAACAACAAGAGCATAAAACCCTGTATTCTTAGCACCATGATCACCACTTTTGAGAACACTGATAATCTCAGTGTATTACTGCACACTGGCAAAGCAAGAGCAATCAACACAAACAATTAACACTACTTCTAAATCACACTCTCCACAAGTACATTTTGTTCAATGCTTACAGGAGAAACAGCCACAGTTTTAGATGGCACTTCTACCCCAAAATTATACATCTAGGAAGTGTTAATAGACTTCCCTATACTGGTAACACTTTATCCACAGGCTATGACGTTTTTCAAGGAAGAAAGAAAGGCAGGGGTGCTACCTGGAACAATTTGTATACTGGGGGTGCTGAGAGCCATTTTCAAAAAGGATTAACTAATTGATTGCTTTCATGTTTCCACTAGCACAATTAGTCCCATCTTTCTGTTTTCTATATAAAGGCATAAAGCATTAAATTCACTCAGACAACTTGGGCTTGACTGTAGTGTCTTTGAGTCTCTTGCCCCCAGGTCTACTATGGGAGCCCCCCACCTGGGAAATCTTACTGTTCCCCATTGGAATTCAGGTCACTTCCAGGATCTCTTCAGAGTCCAATTTGTTGTCCTCTTTTCTCTAGCCCCTGCCAACAATTCCCAGGACCTACCATAGGTCACTGAGTGGAAGCAGCCCTTCAGGGCCTTTGATCAGATTGAGCTTGTAGTGTCAATCTGCCTGAAACAGGGTGGTTGAAAGAAAGGGTTAGTAACTGACTTAGGCTAAACTCCTTTTGCTACCAGAGCTCAGTAGCAGTCCCTGGCAGCCTCTCTGCTCCTGGGAAAACTTCCCCTCTCCTATTCTCTGGCTAGTGTCACCCTTTTAAACTCCATAGATGGCTGAAAAAAAAAATCACAAATGCAGAACTCTGGAGGAGGACAAAGCAGAAATCAATGGGACAGGAAATGATTCTTCTAGCATTTGCATTGCTCACCAAGCCACCCAACAGCAGCTTCATCGGCGGAATAAATGGCCTGAAGGCCAGCATGAACTCTGGTTAGTTGACACTCATCAACAACATGAGCCATTGACTGACAGAGACCACATTGGCAAAGTGGGTCATTGTGCAGACCCCACATGCATATTCCTTTGCCAGTTTGAAACCAAAGGTTTTGGCAAAATCCAAAGGTGATGTGGCAGGTCAAATGCCAGGGATTGAATGGGTGGATCAGCAACTAGGATACCATTCCAAACGTCTTCCGTCGACCACTCATCACACCATAAACAAGTTAGATGTACTGTAGAGAGGGATCATAGTGGATCATACAATCTAAATATAAGTTGCAAAAAAATATATATTATCTGTCATCTGCAAACACTTGGAAGGTGATAAGGTGATAGGGAACAGCCAGCATGGATTTGTGAAGAACAAATCATGTCAAACCAATCTGATAGCTTTCTTTGATAGGATAACAAGCCTTGTGGATAAGGGTGAAGCTGTAGATGTGGTATACCTAGACTTTAGTAAGGCATTTGATACAGTCTCGCATGACATTCTTATCGATAAACTAGGCAAATACAATTTAGATGGGGCTACTATAGGGTAGGTGCATAACTGGCTGGATAACCGTACTCAGAGAGTTGTTGTTAATGGTTCCCAATCCTGCTGGAAAGGCATAACGAGTGGGGTACCGCAGGGGTCTGTTTTGGGACCGGCGCTGTTCAATATCTTCATCAACGACTTAGATATTGGCATAGAAAGTACGCTTATTAAGTTTGCGGATGATACCAAACTGGGAGGGATTGCAACTGCTTTGGAGGACAGGGTCATAATTCAAAATGATCTGGACAAATTGGAGAAATGGGCTGAGGTAAACAGGATGAAGTTTAACAAAGACAAATGCGAAGTGCTCCACCTAGGAAGGAAAAATCAGTTTCACACATACAGAATGGGAAGAGACTGTCTAGGAAGGTGTATGGCAGAAAGGGATCTAGGGTTATAGTGGACCACAAGCTAAATATGAGTCAACAGTGTGATGCTGTTGCAAAAAAAGCAAACATGATTCTGGGATGTATTAACAGGTGTGTGGTGAGCAAGACACGAGAAGTCATTCTTCCGCTCTACTCTGCTCTGGTTAGGCCTCAGCTGGAGTATTGTGTCCAGTTCTGGGCACCGCATTTTAAAAAAGATGTGGAGAAACTGGAGCGGGTCCAGAGAAGAGCAACAAGAATGATTAAAGGTCTTGAGAAGATGACCTATGAAGGAAGGCTGAAAGAATTGGGTTTGTTTAGTTTGGAAAAGAGAAGACTGAGAGGGGACATGATAGCATGATAGCAGTTTTCAGGTATTTAAAAGGGTGTCATAAGGAGGAGGGAGAAAACTTGTTCACCTTAGCCTCTAAGGATAGAACCAGAAACAATGGGTTTAAACTGCAGCAAGGGAGGTCTAGGTTGGACATTAGGAAAAAGTTCCTAACTGTCAGGGTGGTTAAACACTGGAATAAATTGCCTAGGGAGGTTGTGGAATCTCCATCTCTGGAGATATTTAAGAGTAGCTTAGATAAATGTCTATCAGGGTTGGTCTAGACAGTATTTGGTCCTGCCATGCGGGCAGGGGACTGGACTCGATGACCTCTCGAGGTCCCTTCCAGTCCTAGAATCTATGAATCTGGGATGTATTAGTAGGAGTGTTGTAAGCAAGACACAAGAAGTAATTCTTCTGCTCTACTCTGTGCTGATTAGGCCTCAACTGGAGTACTGTGTCCTGTTCTGGATGCCACATTTCAGAAAAGATGTGAACAAATTGGAGAAAGTCCATAGGAGAGTAACAAAAATGATTAAAGGTCTAGATCATGATCTATGAGGGAAAAGTTTGAAAAAATTGGGTTTGTTTTCTCTGTAGAAGAGAAGACTGAGGGTGGACATGTTAACAGTTTTGAAAGCACACAAAAGTTTGTTACAAGGAAGAGAGAGAAAAATTGTTCTTGTTAACCTCTGAGGCTAGAATAAGAAGCAATGGACTTAAATTGCAGCAAGGGCAGTTTAGGTTGGACATTAGGAAACATTTCCTAATGGTCAGAATAGTTAAGCACTGGAATAAGTTGCTTAGGGAGGTTGTGGAAGCTCCGTCATTGGAGATTTTTCAGAGCAGGTTAGACTAACACCTGTCAGGTATGGTCTAGATAATACTTAGTCCTGCCTTGAGTTCATGGGACTGGAATAGAAGACCTTTCAAGGTCCCTTTCAGTCCGGTGATTCTATGATAGGGTTATTGCTGAAAGATTTCAATCTGACAGCTGAGACCACAATGGATGACTTGACCTAATTTGTGCTCTGGGTGACTGAAGATATCCGTGTACCGTGGGAGATCTGGATTGGCATGTAGCTTTTCCACCAGTCTGACACATTTGTTGCAGAGACTCTACAGCCAAAGAAATATGTTGCTCAGAACTGGTAACCATGGAATAGGAATGGGGCGCAGGATGCTTGTGATGTTGCACGTGGTCAAGTTCAATTGGACATTGACCAATTTAATGTGAGGGAAACGACACCACACAAGGCCACAAAATTCCCCTGGGGAATAACACAACACCACCGCTGATGTATCTGTGTGTTGGAGCCCGATGTCAAACTGGCTAATTTGCTGATTAGATTATTCCTAGTCCTGACTTTGTCAGCAGCCTTTTTTAGATGGTTGCAGTAAGTCAAAGAGCAGTCCAGTGTGACACCGAGGTAAAGCAATTTTGCCTCCTGTTTCAGTCATACTTTCCCCAGTATTCTGGGTGGGCACTATAGCCGGTTTTGTTATTCAAGAAAGATATTAAACCTGGCCCTTATTGCCACCATTAGCCTCTTGCCAGAAGGTTTCCAAACTCATAAAATGTTAGTGGGGAAAAGTTCCACTATCTCTTTGAAGTGATCATAGAATCATAGAATATCAGGGTTGGAAGGGACCTTGGAAGGTCATCTAGTCCAACCCCCTGCTCAAAGCAGGACCAATTCTCAACTAAATCATCCCAGCCAAGGCTTTGTCAAGCCGGGCCTTAAAAACCTCCAAGGAAGGAGATTCCACCACCTCCCTAGGTAAAGCATTCCAGTGCTTCACCACCCTCCTAGTGAAATAGTGTTTCCTAATATCCAACCTAGACCTCCCCCACTGCAACTTTAGACCATTGCTCCTTGTTCTGTCATCTGCCACCACTGAGAACAGCCGAGCTCCATCCTCTTTGGAACCCCCCCTCAGGTAGTTGAAAGCAGCTATCAAATCCCGCCTCATTCTTCTCTCCTGGAGACTAAACAATCCCAGTTCCCTCAGCCTCTCCGCATAAGTCATGTGCTCCAGCCCCCTAATCATTTTTGTTGCCCTCCACTGGACTCTTTCCAATATTTCCACATCCTTCTTGTAGTGTGGGGCCCAAAACTGGACACAGTACTCCAGATGAGGCCTCACCAATGTCGCATACAGGGGAATGATCATGTCCCTCAATCTGCTGGCAATGCCCCTACTTATACAGCCCAAAATGCCATTAGCCTTCTTGACAACAAGAGCACACTGTTGACTCATATCCAGCTTCTCGTCCACTGTGACCTCTAGGTCCTTTTCTGCAGAACTGCTACCTAGCCATTCGGTCCCTAGTCTGTAGCAGTGCATGGGATTCTTCTGTTCTAAGTGCAGGACTCTGCACTTGTCCTTGTTGAACCTCATCAGGTTTCTTTTGGCCCAATCCTCCAATTTGTCTAGGTCCCTCTGTATCTGATCCCTACCCTTCAGCGTATCTACCATGCCTCCCACGTGATAAGCACACGTATGGTTGAAATAATCCAGTCTGCTTTAACGACCACATTCCCTGGTGCATAATACAGTGACACATGAATTAAAAGGGAGTAACTAAATCTTGATCTTTTATGCAGCCATATAAAGACTAATTTTAAAGGTTCTGCAAAAAGAAGAACAGGAGTACTTGTGGCACCTTAGAGACTAACAAATTTATTAGAGCATAAGCTTTCGTGGACTACAGCCCACTTCTTCGGATGCATCCGAAGAAGTGGGCTGTAGTCCACGAAAGCTTATGCTCTAATAAATTTGTTAGTCTCTAAGGTGCCACAAGTACTCCTGTTCTTCTTTTT